>NW_027365507.1:0-108860 GCF_046119375.1 Phyllobates terribilis
GTCAGTGATCATAGTGATGATGATGATGGAGCTCAGCCCCTCATGTGTCGTTACCTTGTGTCAGTGATCATAGTGATGATGATGATGATGGAGCTCAGCCTCTCATGTGTCGTTACATTGTGTCAGTGATCATAGTGATGATGATGATGAAGGAGCTCAGCCCCTCATGTGTTGTTACATTGTGTCAGTGATCATAGTGATGATGATGATGATGGAGCTCAGCCTCTCATGTGTCGTTACATTGTGTCAGTGATCATAGTGATGATGATGATGATGGAGCTCAGCCCCTCATGTGTCGTTACATTGTGTCAGTGATCATAGTGATGATGATGATGATGGAGCTCAGCCTCTCATGTGTCGTTACATTGTGTCAGTGATCATAGTGATGATGATGATGATGGAGCTCAGCCCCTCATGTGTCGTTACATTGTGTCAGTGATCATAGTGATGATGATGATGGAGCTCAGCCTCTCATGTGTCGTTACATTGTGTCAGTGATCATAGTGATGATGATGATGGAGCTCAGCCCCTCATGTGTCGTTACATTGTGTCAGTGATCATAGTGATGATGATGATGATGGAGCTCAGCCCCTCATGTGTCGTTACATTGTGTCAGTGATCATAGTGATGATGATGATGATGGAGCTCAGCCTCTCATGTGTCGTTACATTGTGTCAGTGATCATAGTGATGATGATGATGATGATGGAGCTCAGCCCCTCATGTGTCGTTACATTGTGTCAGTGATCATAGTGATGATGATGATGATGGAGCTCAGCCCCTCATGTGTCGTTACATTGTGTCAGTGATCATAGTGATGATGATGATGATGATGGAGCTCAGCCTCTCATGTGTCGTTACATTGTGTCAGTGATCATAGTGATGATGATGATGATGGAGCTCAGCCCCTCATGTGTCGTTACATTGTGTCAGTGATCATAGTGATGATGATGATGATGATGGAGCTCAGCCCCTCATGTGTCGTTACATTGTGTCAGTGATCATAGTGATGATGATGATGATGGAGCTCAACCTCTCATGTGTCGTTACATTGTGTCAGTGATCATAGTGATGATGATGATGATGGAGCTCAGCCTCTCATGTGTCGTTACATTGTGTCAGTGATCATAGTGATGATGATGATGGAGCTCAGCCTCTCATGTGTCGTTACATTGTGTCAGTGATCATAGTGATGATGATGATGGAGCTCAGCCCCTCATGTGTCGTTACATTGTGTCAGTGATCATAGTGATGATGATGATGGAGCTCAGCCCCTCATGTGTCGTTACATTGTGTCAGTGATCATAGTGATGATGATGATGATGGAGCTCAGCCTCTCATGTGTCGTTACATTGTGTCAGTGATCATAGTGATGATGATGATGGTGGAGCTCAGCCTCTCATGTGTCGTTACATTGTGTCAGGGATCATAGTGATGATGATGATGGAGCTCAGCCCCTCATGTGTCGTTACATTGTGTCAGTGATCATAGTGATGATGATGATGATGGAGCTCAGCCTCTCATGTGTCGTTACATTGTGTCAGTGATCATAGTGATGATGATGATGATGGAGCTCAGCCTCTCATGTGTCGTTACATTGTGTCAGTGATCATAGTGATGATGATGATGGAGCTCAGCCTCTCATGTATCGTTACATTGTGTCAGTGATCATAGTGATGATGATGATGGAGCTCAGCCTCTCATGTGTCGTTACATTGTGTCAGTGATCATAGTGATGATGATGATGGAGCTCAGCCCCTCATGTGTCGTTACATTGTGTCAGTGATCATAGTGATGATGATGATGATGGAGCTCTGCCCCTCATGTGTCGTTACATTGTGTCAGTGATCATAGTGATGATGATGATGATGGAGCTCAGCCTCTCATGTGTCGTTACATTGTGTCAGTGATCATAGTGATGATGATGATGATGGAGCTCAGCCTCTCATGTGTCGTTACATTGTGTCAGTGATCATAGTGATGATGATGATGATGGAGCTCAGCCTCTCATGTGTCGTTACATTGTGTCAGTGATCATAGTGATGATGATGATGGAGCTCAGCCTCTCATGTGTCGTTACATTGTGTCAGTGATCATAGTGATGATGATGATGGAGCTCAGCCCCTCATGTGTCGTTACATTGTGTCAGTGATCATAGTGATGATGATGATGATGGAGCTCTGCCCCTCATGTGTCGTTACATTGTGTCAGTGATCATAGTGATGATGATGATGATGGAGCTCAGCCTCTCATGTGTCGTTACATTGTGTCAGTGATCATAGTGATGATGATGATGATGGAGCTCAGCCTCTCATGTGTCGTTACATTGTGTCAGTGATCATAGTGATGATGATGATGATGGAGCTCAGCCTCTCATGTGTCGTTACATTGTGTCAGTGATCATAGTGATGATGATGATGATGGAGCTCTGCCCCTCATGTGTCGTTACATTGTGTCAGTGATCATAGTGATGATGATGATGATGGAGCTCAGCCCCTCATGTGTCGTTACATTGTGTCAGTGATCATAGTGATGATGATGATGATGGAGCTCTGCCCCTCATGTGTCGTTACATTGTGTCAGTGATCATAGTGATGATGATGATGATGGAGCTCAGCCTCTCATGTGTCGTTACATTGTGTCAGTGATCATAGTGATGATGATGATGGAGCTCAGCCTCTCATGTATCGTTACATTGTGTCAGTGATCATAGTGATGATGATGATGGAGCTCAGCCTCTCATGTGTCGTTACATTGTGTCAGTGATCATAGTGATGATGATGATGATGGAGCTCTGCCCCTCATGTGTCGTTACATTGTGTCAGTGATCATAGTGATGATGATGATGATGGAGCTCAGCCCCTCATGTGTCGTTACATTGTGTCAGTGATCATAGTGATGATGATGATCATGGAGCTCAGCCCCTCATGTGTCGTTACATTGTGTCAGTGATCATAGTGATGATGATGATGATGGAGCTCTGCCCCTCATGTGTCGTTACATTGTGTCAGTGATCATAGTGATGATGATGATGATGGAGCTCAGCCTCTCATGTGTCGTTACATTGTGTCAGTGATCATAGTGATGATGATGATGGAGCTCAGCCTCTCATGTATCGTTACATTGTGTCAGTGATCATAGTGATGATGATGATGGAGCTCAGCCTCTCATGTGTCGTTACATTGTGTCAGTGATCATAGTGATGATGATGATGGAGCTCAGCCTCTCATGTGTCGTTACATTGTGTCAGTGATCATAGTGATGATGATGATGGAGCTCAGCCCCTCATGTGTCGTTACATTGTGTCAGTGATCATAGTGATGATGATGATGGAGCTCAGCCCCTCATGTGTCGTTACATTGTGTCAGTGATCATAGTGATGATGATGATGATGGAGCTCAGCCTCTCATGTGTCGTTACATTGTGTCATTGATCATAGTGATGATGATGATGGAGCTCAGCCTCTCATGTGTCGTTACATTGTGTCAGTGATCATAGTGATGATGATGATGGAGCTCAGCCCCTCATGTGTCGTTACATTGTGTCAGTGATCATAGTGATGATGATGATGGAGCTCAGCCCCTCATGTGTCGTTACATTGTGTCAGTGATCATAGTGATGATGATGATGATGGAGCTCAGCCTCTCATGTGTCGTTACATTGTGTCAGTGATCATAGTGATGATGATGATGGAGCTCAGCCCCTCATGTGTCGTTACATTGTGTCAGTGATCATAGTGATGATGATGATGGAGCTCAGCCTCTCATGTGTCGTTACATTGTGTCAGTGATCATAGTGATGATGATGATGATGGAGCTCAACCCCTCATGTGTCGTTACATTGTGTCAGTGATCATAGTGATGATGATGATGATGGAGCTCAGCCTCTCATGTGTCGTTACATTGTGTCAGTGATCATAGTGATGATGATGGCTGCCATTTTTAGCTTTTTTAACTAAGTGGAGCTGGAGATTTGCATCAGTTTTTTGCTTCTATGTAGGTTCAGACTCGTTATATTGTGTATTCTCAGCAATTTATACAGCAATCTCAGTGTCTCCTGTTTGATGTATATGCAGCAGTCTCAGTGTCTCCTGTGTGATGTATATACAGCAGTCTCAGTGTCTCCTGTGTGTTGTATATGCAGCAGTCTCAGTGTCTCCTGTGTGATGTATATACTGCAGTCTCAGTGTCTCGTGTGTGATATATATACAGCAGCCTCAGTGTCTCCTGTCTGATGTATATACAGCAGTGTCAGTGTCTCCTGTGTGATGTATATGCAGCAGTCTCAGTTTCTCCTGTGTGATGTATATACTACAGTGGCAGTGCCTCCTGTGTGATGTATATACAGCAGTCTCAGTGTCTCCTGTGTGATGCATATACTGCAGTGTTAGTGTCTCCTGTGTGATGTATATACTGCAGTCTCAGTGTCTCGTGTGTGATATATATACAGCAGCCTCAGTGTCTCCTGTCTGATGTATATACAGCAGTCTCAGTATCTCCTGTGTGATGTTTTTACAACAGTCTGTAACTCCTGTAAGATGTACATATTGCAGTCTTAGTGTATCCTGTATGATGTATATACAGCAGTCTCAGTGTCTACTTTATGATTTATATACTGCAGTCTCAGTGTCTTCTTTGTGATTTATATACTGCAGTCTCAGTGCCTACTGTGTGATGTATATAGAGCAGTGTCAGTGTCTCATGTGTTATGTATGTACTGCAGTCTGTGCCTCCTGTGTGATGTATATAGAGCAGTCTCAGGGTCTTCTGTGTGATGTATATACCGATGTCTCAGTTTCTCCTGTGTGATTTATATACTTCAGTCTCAGTTTCTCCTGTGTGATGTATATACAGCAGTGTCAGTGTTTCCTGTGTGATGTATATGCAGCAGTCTCAGTTTCTCCTGTGTGATTTATATACTACAGTGGCAGTGCCTCCTGTGTGATGTATATACAGCAGTGTCAGTGTCTCCTGTGTGATGTATATGCAGCAGTCTCAGTGTCTTCTGTGTGATGTTTATACTGCAGTGTCAGTGTCTCCTGTGTGATGTATATACAGCAGTGTCAGTGTCTCCTGTGTGATGTATATGCAGCAGTCTCAGTGTCTTCTGTGTGATGTTTATACTGCAGTGTCAGTGTCTCCTGTGTGATGTATATACAGCAGTGTCAGTGTCTCCTGTGTGATGTATATGCAGCAGTCTCAGTTTCTCCTGTGTGATGTATATACTACAGTGGCAGTGCCTCCTGTGTGATGTATATACAGCAGTGTCAGTGTCTCCTGTGTGATGTATATGCAGCAGTCTCTGTGTCTTCTGTGTGATGTTTATACTGCAGTGTCAGTGTCTCCTGTGTGATGTATATACAGCAGTCTCAGTGTCTCCTTTGTGAGGTATATATTCTGCAGTCTCAGTGTCTCATGTGTGATGTATATACTTCAGTGTCAGTATCTCCCTTGTGATGTATATACAGCAGTCTCCGTGTCTCTTTTGCGAGGTATATGATCAGCAGTCTCAGTGTCTCATGTGTGATGTATATACTTCAGTGTCAGTGTCTCCCTTGTGATGTATATACAGCAGTCTCAGTCTCTCCTGTGTAATGTATATACAGCAGACTCAATGTCTCCTATGTGATGTATGTGTGCTATATGGCATTTTCTGTGTTTCCTATTTGTTTTTACAATGCACAATCCCATAGTTCTCTGTGAGAGGTTTCCCTGTGTTGGCTTTAACATGGAGCAGTGAATCCGTTGTACGCTGTATCTCAGATGAGTAGATGGTGGACTCTGCTCAGGGCTCTCCAGTAGAGACCGAGTGATTACTTTGCATGAACTCCTCTATATCACCGCTCTCATAAAGAAAGCATGAATACTATGTTCATCAGGAGGCTGGACACAGAGGAACAAGTGTGGTGGGAAGAGGGTCTGAGCGCTGCCAGGGGATTATAAGATGACAATGTCTTTCTGCAGTTCACAGGAAGCCTACAACAGACAGGAAGCCCACAACAGACTGACCTCCGGTCTCTACAGGAAAGCAGGAATCGGACTGGTGGTCATACTGAGATCTCATGACGCAGAAGCCCATGATGAAGGATTCAAGATGTAATGAAGCAGCAGAGCTGGGATGAAACTAGTTACAGAGCTGGAATATTGATGGTGAGTAACTGTTACATGTGCAAAGAAAAAGCTGCACCGGTCTGTGTGGAATTATCCCATGATATAAAGTATAAGACACATAAGAGGAGTAGTGTTCTGATTCACTATAGGGAGCACAGATCACAGGACGCGCGTCAGGAGTTCACTATAGGGAGCGGAGGTCACAGGACATGCATCAGGAGTTCAGTGTGAGGAGCGGAGGTCACAGGATGCATATCAGGAGTTCACTATAGGTATGTCACGGGTGTGTCAGAAGTGACAGACAATCGCCCTGCGGTTGGTTGCAGAAGATCTCTTTGGCATTACAGACACCTTCTTAGCTTTTTCACTCTAGGACCCAGTGGCTGCCTCCCTCCTGCTCTAATTGACACCCTTGCCTGGATGTTTAAACAGTTTCACTTTGCTGCAGGGCAGTGCCGGTGATATTTACATGTTTCCTTGTGAAAGCTTGGAGCGAGTGCAGTCTGTTTACTTCATCTCTTGTGCTAAGAGGACGTGTGTGTCATCTCTCTGAAGTCGGCTCAAGCTAAGTTAGTTTTATCCCGTATCTGTCTACCTAGTTGTCTTTAGTTGTTAGTGGGGATCGACTAGTGCTCACCCCCACTACCTTATCAAGGGCCAAGCTCTAGGGAAATACAGGGATGAGGTTCCTGTTCGGTGATTGGTGAAGAACCAATATAGGGACGGCAGGGGAGGCAGGGTAATATCAGATAAGCCTAAGAGGTCTCCACTCCCACTTTCCCTAGTGTCTGGGCTCCCTTCCTCTCATCCCTTCGTGTTGCACTTAATCTTTCACACACCTTGCGTGACATGGGAGCGGAGATCACAGGACGTGTATCAGGAGCTCAGTGTAAGGAGCGGAGGTCACAGGACGAGTATCAGGAGCTCAGTGTGAGGAGTGGAGGTCAGAGGACATGTATCAGGAGCTCAGTGTGAGGAGCGGAGGTCACAGGATGGATATCAGGAGCTCAGTGTGAGGATCGGAGATCACAGGATGGATATCAGGAGCTCAGTGTGAGGATCGGAGATCACAGGATGGGTATCAGGAGCTCAGTGTGAGCAGCGGAGGTCACATGGCGCGTATCAGGAGCTCAGTGTGAGGAGTGGAGGTCAGAGGACATGTATCAGGAGCTCAGTGTGAGGAGCGGAGATCACAGGATGGGTATCAGGAGCTCAGTGTGAGGAGCGGAGGTCACATTACACGTATCATGAGCTCAGTGTGAGGAGCGGAGGTCACAGGACGGATATCAGGAGCTCAGTGTGAGGAGCGGAGGTCACAGGACGCATATCAGGAGCTCAGTGTGAGGAGCGGAGGTCACATTACACGTATCATGAGCTCAGTGTGAGGAGCGGAGGTCACAGGACGGATATCAGGAGCTCAGTGTGAGGAGCGGAGGTCACAGGACGCATATCAGGAGCTCAGTGTGAGGAGCGGAGATCACAGGACGCGTATCAGGAGCTCAGTGTGAGGAGCGGAGGTCACAGGACACGTATCAGAAGCTCACTGTGAGGAGCGGAGGTCACATTACACGTATCAGGAGCTCAATGTGAGGAGCGGAGGTCACATGACGAGTATCAGGAGCTCAGTGTGAGGAGTGGAGGTCACAGGATGAGTATCATGAGCTCAGTGTGAGGAGCGGAGGTCACAGGACGGATATCAGGAGCTCAGTGTGAGGAGAGGAGGTCACAGGACGAGTATCAGGAGCTCAGTGTGAGGAGCGGAGATCACAGGACGCGTATCAGGAGCTCAGTGTGAGGAGCGGAGATCACAGGACTCGTATCAGGAGCTCAGTGTGAGGAGTGGAGGTCACAGGACACGTATCAGAAGCTCAGTGTGAGGAGCGGAGGTCACATTACACGTATGAGGAGCTCAGTGTGAGGAGCGGAGGTCACAGGACGAGTATCAGGAGCGCAGTGTGAGGAGCGGAGATCACAGGACGCGTATCAGGAGCTCAGTGTGAGGAGTGGAGGTCACAGAACGGGTATCAGGAGCTCAGTGTGAGGAGCGGAGATCACAGGACGAGTATCAGGAGCTCAGTGTGAGGAGTGGAGGTCACAGGACACGTATCAGGAGCTCAGTGTGAGGAGCGGAGGTCACAGGACGGATATCAGGAGCTCAGTGTGAGGAGCGGAGATCACAGGACGAGTATCAGGAGCTCAGTGTGAGGAGCGGAGATCACAGGACGCGTATCAGGAGCTCAGTGTGAGGAGCGGAGATCACAGGACGTGTATCAGGAGCTCAGTGTGAGGAGAGGAGGTCACAGAACGGGTATCAGGAGCTCAGTGTGAGGAGCGGAGATCACAGGACGTGTATCAGGAGCTCAGTGTGAGGAGAGGAGGTCACAGGACGAGTATCAGGAGCTCAGTGTGAGGAGCGGAGATCACAGGACGCGTATCAGGAGCTCAGTGTGAGGAGCGGAGATCACAGGACTCGTATCAGGAGCTCAGTGTGAGGAGTGGAGGTCACAGGACGAGTATCAGGAGCTCAGTGTGAGGAGTTGAGGTCACAGGACACGTATCAGAAGCTCAGTGTGAGGAGCGGAGGTCACATTACACGTATCAGGAGCTCAGTGTGAGGAGCGGAGGTCACAGGACGGATATCAGGAGCTCAGTGTGAGGAGCGAAGATCACAGGACGCGTATCAGAAGCTCAGTGTGAGGAGAGGAGGTCACAGGACGAGTATCAGGAGCTCAGTGTGAGGAGCGGAGATCACAGGACGCGTATCAGGAGCTCAGTGTGAGGAGCGGAGATCACAGGACTCGTATCAGGAGCTCAGTGTGAGGAGTGGAGGTCACAGGACACGTATCAGAAGCTCAGTGTGAGGAGCGGAGGTCACATTACACGTATCAGGAGCTCAGTGTGAGGAGCGGAGGTCACAGGACGAGTATCAGGAGCGCAGTGTGAGGAGCGGAGATCACAGGACGCGTATCAGGAGCTCAGTGTGAGGAGTGGAGGTCACAGAACGGGTATCAGGAGCTCAGTGTGAGGAGCGGAGATCACAGGACGAGTATCAGGAGCTCAGTGTGAGGAGCGGAGATCACAGGACGCGTATCAGGAGCTCAGTGTGAGGAGCGGAGGTCACAGGACACATATCAGAAGCTCAGTGTGAGGAGCGGAGGTCACATTACACGTATCAGGAGCTCAGTGTGAGGAGCGGAGGTCACAGGACGAGTATCAGGAGTGCAGTGTGAGGAGTGGAGGTCACAGGACGCGTATCAGAAGCTCAGTGTGAGGAGCGGAGGTCACAGGACACGTATCAGAAGCTCAGTGTGAGGAGCGGAGGTCACATTACACGTATCAGGAGCTCAGTGTGAGGAGCGGAGGTCACAGGACGAGTATCAGGAGCGCAGTGTGAGGAGCGGAGATCACAGGACGCGTATCAGGAGCTCAGTGTGAGGAGTGGAGGTCACAGAACGGGTATCAGGAGCTCAGTGTGAGGAGTGGAGATCACAGGACGAGTATCAGGAGCTCAGTGTGAGGAGCGGAGATCACAGGACGCGTATCAGGAGCTCAGTGTGAGGAGCGGAGGTCACAGGACACGTATCAGAAGCTCAGTGTGAGGAGCGGAGGTCACATTACACGTATCAGGAGCTCAGTGTGAGGAGCGGAGGTCACAGGGCGAGTATCAGGAGCGCAGTGTGAGGAGTGGAGGTCACAGGACGCGTATCAGAAGCTCAGTGTGAGGAGCGGAGGTCACAGGACACGTATCAGAAGCTCAGTGTGAGGAGTGGAGGTCACAGGACGCGTATCAGAAGCTCAGTGTGAGGAGTGGAGGTCACAGGACGCGTTTCAGGAGCTCAGTGTGAGGAGCGGAGGTCACAGGACACGCATCAGGAGCTCAGTGTGAGGAGTGGAGGTCACAGGACGCGTATCAGAAGCTCAGTGTGAGGAGCGGAGGTCACAGGACACGTATCAGGAGCTCAGTGTGAGGAGCGGAGGTCACAGGACGCGTATGAGGAGCTCAGTGTGAGGAGTGTAGGTCACAAGACGCGTATCAGGAGCTCAGTGTGAGGAGCGGAGATCACAGGACGAGTATCAGGAGCTCAGTGTGAGGAGCGGAGATCACAGGACGAGTATCAGGAGCTCAGTGTGAGGAGTGGAGATCACAGGACATGTATCAGGAGCTCAGTGTGAGGAGCGGAGGTCACAGGACGCGTATCAGGAGCTCAGTGTGAGGAGCGGAGGTCACAGGACACGTATCAGAAGCTCAGTGTGAGGAGCGGAGGTCACATTACACGTATCAGGAGCTCAGTGTGAGGAGCGGAGGTCACAGGACGCGTATCAGAAGCTCAGTGTGAGGAGTGGAGGTCACAGGACACGCATCAGGAGCTCAGTGTGAGGATCGGAGGTCACAGGACAAGTATCAGGAGCTCAGTGTGAGGAGTGGAGGTCACAGGACGAGTATCAGGAGCTCAGTGTGAGGATCGGAGGTCACAGGACGAGTATCAGGAGCTCAGTGTGAGGAGTGGAGGTCACAGGACACGTATCAGGAGCTCAGTGTGAGGAGCGGAGGTAACAGGACACGTATCAGGAGCTCAGTGTGAGGAGCGGAGGTCACAGGACGAGTATCAGGAGCTCAGTGTGAGGAGCGGAGGTCACATTACACGTATCAGGAGCTCAGTGTGAGGAGTGGAGGTCACATTACACGTATCAGGAGCTCAGTGTGAGGAGCGGAGGTCACAGGACGAGTATCAGGAGCTCAGTGTGAGGATCGGAGGTCACAGGACGAGTATCAGGAGCTCAGTGTGAGGATCGGAGGTCACAGGACGAGTATCAGGAGCTCAGTGTGAGGAGTGGAGGTCACAGGACACGTATCAGGAGCTCAGTGTGAGGAGCGGAGGTAACAGGACACGTATCAGGAGCTCAGTGTGAGGAGCGGAGGTCACAGGACGAGTATCAGGAGCTCAGTGTGAGGAGAGGAGGTCACAGGACGAGTATCAGGAGCTCAGTGTGAGGAGCGGAGGTCACATTACACGTATCAGGAGCTCAGTGTGAGGAGTGGAGGTCACAGGACGAGTATCAGGAGCTCAGTGTGAGGATCGGAGGTCACAGGACGAGTATCAGGAGCTCAGTGTGAGGAGTGGAGGTCACATTACACGTATCAGGAGCTCAGTGTGAGGAGTGGAGGTCACAGGACGAGTATCAGGAGCTCAGTGTGAGGATCGGAGGTCACAGGACAAGTATCAGGAGCTCAGTGTGAGGAGAGGAGGTCACAGGACGAGTATCAGGAGCTCAGTGTGAGGAGCGGAGGTCACATTACACGTATTAGGAGCTCAGTGTGAGGAGTGGAGGTCACATTACACGTATCAGGAGCTCAGTGTGAGGAGCGGAGGTCACAGGACGAGTATCAGGAGCTCAGTGTGAGGATCGGAGGTCACAGGACGAGTATCAGGAGCTCAGTGTGAGGAGAGGAGGTCACAGGACGAGTATCAGGAGCTCAGTGTGAGGAGCGGAGGTCACAGGACGAGTATCAGAAGCTCAGTGTGAGGAGCGGAGGTCATTAGGGTTCAGCGTGGTCTGGAAAAGGACAGATGAGTATGTAGGAGACTGGAGGGTCTGGAGTGAACAGAGGAGTCAAGAAATCTAGATCTCTAGACCACCCAAGAATCTGAAGGTGAGAGATAATTGTAAAGCTAGAGGATAACGTGGTCTAGTCGTTTCAGAGGGGTTTTGCGATGACAGGTGAGTCGAGCAGAGACATAGAAATCTGGAAGAGTTTAGGGAGATCTGGGGGAGACGGTGCCGGTGGAGGGGACGGAGGAGTCTAGTGGAGTGGACTTAAGTCAAACGGAGAATAAGACTAAGAAAAACGAGAAAGACAAACCAGAGGAAGGAGGAGAATGAGGGAAGTGTTGGCATTTTCCGGGGAGTTCTGGTTTCATGGATTTGGCCTCTTGCGGTGCAGCTGGCTGTGCCAGAGGCCAATGCTGCTCCTCTGATGGCTCAAAGAGGAGGCTCGTCAGCAGCTGGTGTACATTCTGTGCAGGCCGTCCGCTGATTACACAGGCTCAGAGCCTTATGTAACACCCGGAGGTCGTGCAGAGCTGGAAACTACAAAGATCATGGAACTAAACTATGGGAAGAACTTTCCTACAGCCCAACGATCTCTTCCCTGATTCCTGAACCTTTACTGGCAGCAAATTGGTGTTAAGTATAATTAAACATATACTGACATTACTCTGCTCCTCCTCCTAGACCTGTCCTCTGCCTTCTACATTACTCTGCTCCTCCTCCTAGACCTGTCCTCTGCCTTCTACATTACTCTGCTTCTTCTCCTAGATCTGTCCTCTGCCTTCTACATTACTCTGCTCCTCCTCCTAGGCCTGTCCTCTGCCTTCTACATTACTCTGCTCCTCCTCCTAGACCTGTCCTCTGCCTTCTACATTACTCTGCTTCTTCTCCTAGACCTGTCCTCTGCCTTCTACATCACTCTGCTCCTCCTCCTAGGCCTGTCCTCTGCCTTCTACATTACTCTGCTTCTCCTCCTAGACCTGTCCTCTGCCTTCTACATTACTCTGCTTCTTCTCCTAGACCTGTCCTCTGCCTTCTACATTACTCTGCTTCTTCTCCTAGATCTGTCCTCTGCCTTCTACATTACTCTGCTCCTCCTCCTAGACCTGTCCTCTGCGTTCTACATTACTCTGCTTCTTCTCCTAGACCTGTCCTCTGCCTTCTACATTACTCTGCTCCTCCTCCTAGATCTGTCATCTGCCTTCTACATTACTCTGCTCCTCCTCCTAGGCCTGTCCTCTGCCTTCTACATTACTCTGCTCCTCCTCCTAGACCTGTCCTCTGCCTTCTACATTACTCTCCTTCTTCTCCTAGACCTGTCCTCTGCCTTCTACATTACTCTGCTCCTCCTCCTAGGCCTGTCCTCTGCCTTCTACATTACTCTGCTCCTCCTCCTAGACCTGTCATCTGCCTTCTACATTACTCTGCTCCTCCTCCTAGGCCTGTCCTCTGCCTTCTACATTACTCTGCTCCTCCTCCTAGACCTGTCCTCTGCCTTCTACATTACTCTGCTTCTTCTCCTAGACCTGTCCTCTGCCTTCTACATTACTCTGCTTCTTCTTCTAGACCTGTCATCTGCCTTCTACATTACTCTGCTTCTTCTCCTAGACCTGTCCTCTGCCTTCTACATTACTCTGCTTCTTCTCCTAGACCCGTCCTCTGCCTTCTACATTACTCTGCTTTTTCTCCTAGGCCTGTCCTCTGCCTTCTACATTACTCTGCTCCTCCTAGACCTGTCCTCTGCCTTCTACATTACTCTGCTTCTTCTCCTAGACCTGTCCTTTGCCTTCTACATTACTCTGCTTCTCCTCCTAGACCTGTCATCTGCCTTCTACATTACTCTGCTTCTTCTCCTAGACCTGTCCTCTGCCTTCTACATTACTCTGCTTCTTCTCCTAGACCTGTCCTCTGCCTTCTACATTACTCTGCTCCTCCTCCTAGATCTGTCATCTGCCTTCTACATTACTCTGCTTCTTCTCCTAGACCTGTCCTCTGCCTTCTACATTACTCTGCTCCTCCTCCTACGCCTGTCCTCTGCCTTCTACATTACTCTGCTCCTCCTCCTAGACCTGTCATCTGCCTTCTACATTACTCTGCTTCTTCTCCTAGACCTGTCCTCTGCCTTCTACATTACTCTGCTCCTCCTCCTAGGCCTGTCCTCTGCCTTCTACATTACTCTGCTCCTCCTCCTAGACCTGTCATCTGCCTTCTACATTACTCTGCTCCTCCTCCTAGGCCTGTCCTCTGCCTTCTACATTACTCTGCTTCTTCTCCTCGACCTGTCCTCTGCCTTCTACATTACTCTGCTCCTCCTCCTAGGCCTGTCCTCTGCCTTCTACATTACTCTGCTCCTCCTCCTAGGCCTGTCCTCTGCCTTCTACATTACTCTGCTCCTCCTCCTAGACCTGTCCTCTGCCTTCTACATTACTCTGCTTCTTCTCCTAGACCTGTCCTCTGCCTTCTACATTACTCTGCTCCTCCTCCTAGGCCTGTCCTCTGCCTTCTACATTACTCTGCTTCTCCTCCTAGACCTGTCCTCTGCCTTCTACATTACTCTGCTTCTTCTCCTAGACCTGTCCTCTGCCTTCTACATTACTCTGCTTCTTCTCCTAGATCTGTCCTCTGCCTTCTACATTACTATGCTCCTCCTCCTAGACCTGTCCTCTGCGTTCTACATTACTCTGCTTCTTCTCCTAGACCTGTCCTCTGCCTTCTACATTACTCTGCTCCTCCTCCTAGATCTGTCATCTGCCTTCTACATTACTCTGCTCCTCCTCCTAGGCCTGTCCTCTGCCTTCTACATTACTCTGCTCCTCCTCCTAGACCTGTCCTCTGCCTTCTACATTACTCTGCTTCTTCTCCTAGACCTGTCCTCTGCCTTCTACATTACTCTGCTCCTCCTCCTAGGCCTGTCCTCTGCCTTCTACATTACTCTGCTCCTCCTCCTAGACCTGTCATCTGCCTTCTACATTACTCTGCTCCTCCTCCTAGGCCTGTCCTCTGCCTTCTACATTACTCTGCTCCTCCTCCTAGACCTGTCCTCTGCCTTCTACATTACTCTGCTTCTTCTCCTAGACCTGTCCTCTGCCTTCTACATTACTCTGCTTCTTCTTCTAGACCTGTCATCTGCCTTCTACATTACTCTGCTTCTTCTCCTAGACCTGTCCTCTGCCTTCTACATTACTCTGCTTCTTCTCCTAGACCCGTCCTCTGCCTTCTACATTACTCTGCTTTTTCTCCTAGGCCTGTCCTCTGCCTTCTACATTACTCTGCTCCTCCTCCTAGACCTGTCCTCTGCCTTCTACATTACTCTGCTTCTTCTCCTAGACCTGTCCTCTGCCTTCTACATTACTCTGCTTCTCCTCCTAGACCTGTCATCTGCCTTCTACATTACTCTGCTTCTTCTCCTAGACCTGTCCTCTGCCTTCTACATTACTCTGCTTCTTCTCCTAGACCTGTCCTCTGCCTTCTACATTACTCTGCTCCTCCTCCTAGATCTGTCATCTGCCTTCTACATTACTCTGCTTCTTCTCCTAGACCTGTCCTCTGCCTTCTACATTACTCTGCTCCTCCTCCTAGGCCTGTCCTCTGCCTTCTACATTACTCTGCTCCTCCTCCTAGACCTGTCATCTGCCTTCTACATTACTCTGCTTCTTCTCCTAGACCTGTCCTCTGCCTTCTACATTACTCTGCTCCTCCTCCTAGGCCTGTCCTCTGCCTTCTACATTACTCTGCTCCTCCTCCTAGACCTGTCATCTGCCTTCTACATTACTCTGCTCCTCCTCCTAGGCCTGTCCTCTGCCTTCTACATTACTCTGCTTCTTCTCCTAGACCTGTCCTCTGCCTTCTACATTACTCTGCTCCTCCTCCTACTCCTGTCCTCTGCCTTCTACATTACTCTGCTTCTTCTCCTAGACCTGTCCTCCGCCTTCTACATTACTCTGCTTCTTCTCCTAGACCTGTCCTCTGCCTTCTACATTACTCTGCTCCTCCTCCTAGATCTGTCATCTGCCTTCTACATTACTCTGCTCCTCCTCCTAGGCCTGTCCTCTGCCTTCTACATTACTCTGCTCCTCCTCCTAGACCTGTCCTCTGCCTTCTACATTACTCTGCTTCTTCTCCTAGACCTGTCCTCTGCCTTCTACATTACTCTGCTCCTCCTCCTAGGCCTGTCCTCTGCCTTCTACATTACTCTGCTCCTCCTCCTAGACCTGTCATCTGCCTTCTACATTACTCTGCTCCTCCTCCTAGGCCTGTCCTCTGCCTTCTACATTACTCTGCTCCTCCTCCTAGACCTGTCATCTGCCTTCTACATTACTCTGCTCCTCCTCCTAGACCTGTCCGCTGCCATCTACATTACTCTGCTTCATCTCCTAGACCTGTCCTCTGCCTTCTACATTACTCTGCTTCTTCTCCTAGACCTGTCCTCTGCCTTCTACATTACTCTGCTTCTTCTCCTAGACCTGTCCTCTGCCTTCTACATTACTCTGCTTCTTCTCCTAGACCCATCCTCTGCCTTCTACATTACTCTGCTTTTTCTCCTAGGCCTGTCCTCTGCCTTCTACATTACTCTGCTCCTCCTCCTAGACCTGTCCTCTGCCTTCTACTTTACTCTGCTTCTTCTCCTAGACCTGTCCTCTGCCTTCTACATTACTCTGCTTCTCCTCCTAGACCTGTCATCTGCCTTCTACATTACTCTGCTTCTTCTCCTAGACCTGTCCTCTGCCTTCTACATTACTCTGCTCCTCCTCCTAGACCTGTCCTCTGCCTTCTACATTACTCTGCTTTTTCTCCTAGGCCTGTCCTCTGCCTTCTACATTACTCTGCTCCTCCTCCTAGACCTGTCCTCTGCCTTCTGCATTACTCTGCGTCTTCTCCTAGACCTGTCCTCTGCCTTCTACATTACTCTGCTTCTCCTCCTAGACCTGTCCTCTGCCTTCTACATTACTCTGCTCCTCCTCCTAGACCTGTCCTCTGCCTTCTACATTACTCTGCTCCTCCTAGACCTGTCCTCTGCCTTCTACATTACTCTGCTTCTTCTCCTAGACCTGTCCTCTGCCTTCTACATTACTCTGCTCCTCCTCCTAGACCTGTCATCTGCCTTCTACATTACTCTGCTTCTTCTCCTAGACCTGTCCTCTGCCTTCTACATTACTCTGCTTCTTCTCCTAGATCCGTCCTCTGCCTTCTACATTAATCTGCTTCTTCTCTTAGACCTGTCCTCTGCCTTCTAAATTACTCTGCTTCTTCTCCTAGACCGTCCTCTGCCTTCTACATTACTCTGCTCCTCCTCCTAGACCTGTCCTCTGCCTTCTACATTACTCTGCTTCTTCTCTTAGACCTGTCCTCTGCCTTCTACATTACTCTGCTCCTCCTCCTAGACCTGTCATCTGCCTTCTACATTACTCTTCTTCTTCTCCTAGACCTGTCCTCTGCCTTCTACATTACTCTGCGCTCCTCTTCCTAGACCTGTCCTCTGCCTTCTACATTACTCTGCTTCTTCTCCTAGACCTGTCCTCTGCCTTCTACATTACTCTGCTTCTTCTCCTAGACCTGTCCTCTGCCTTCTACATTACTCTGCTTCTTCTCCTAGATCTGTCTTCTGCCTTCTACATTACTCTGCTTCTTCTCCTAGATCTGTCTTCTGCCTTCTACATTACTCTGCTTCTCCTCCTAGACCTGTCCTCTGCCTTCTACATTACTCTGCTTCTTTTCCTAGACCTGTCCTCTGCCTTCTACATTACTCTGCTTCTTCTCTTAGACCTGTCCTCTGCCTTCCACATTACTCTGCTTCTTCTCCTAGATCTGTCATCTGCCTTCTACATTGCTCTGCTTCTTTTCCTAGACCTGTCCTCCGCCTTCTACATTACTCTGCTTCTTCTCCTAGACCTGTACTCTGCCTTCTACATTACTCTGCTTCTTCTCCTAGACCTGTCCTCTGCCTTCTACATTATTCTGCTTCTTCTCTTAGACCTGTCCTCTGCCTTCTACATTACTCTGCTCCTCCTCCTAGACCTGTCCTCTGCCTTCTACATTACTCTGCTCCTCCTCCTAGGCCTGTCCTCTGCCTTCTACATTACTCTGCTTCTTCTCCTAGACCTGTCCTCTGCCTTCTACATTACTCTGTGCTCCTCCTCCTAGACCTGTCCTCTGCCTTCTACATTACTCTGCTCCTCCTCCTAGACCTGTCATCTGCCTTCTACATTACTCTGCTCCTCCTCCTAGGCCTGTCCTCTGCCTTCTACATTACTCTGCTCCTCCTCCTAGACCTGTCCTCTGCCTTCTACATTACTCTGCTTCTTCTCCTAGACCTGTCCTCTGCCTTCTACATTACTCTGCTTCTTCTTCTAGACCTGTCATCTGCCTTCTACATTACTCTGCTTCTTCTCCTAGACCTGTCCTCTGCCTTCTACATTACTCTGCTTCTTCTCCTAGACCCGTCCTCTGCCTTCTACATTACTCTGCTTTTTCTCCTAGGCCTGTCCTCTGCCTTCTACATTACTCTGCTCCTCCTCCTAGACCTGTCCTCTGCCTTCTACATTACTCTGCTTCTTCTCCTAGACCTGTCCTCTGCCTTCCACATTACTCTGCTTCTCCTCCTAGACCTGTCATCTGCCTTCTACATTACTCTGCTTCTTCTCCTAGACCTGTCCTCTGCCTTCTGCATTACTCTGCTTCTTCTCCTAGACCTGTCCTCTGCCTTCTACATTACTCTGCTCCTCCTCCTAGATCTGTCATCTGCCTTCTACATTACTCTGCTTCTTCTCCTAGACCTGTCCTCTGCCTTCTACATTACTCTGCTCCTCCTCCTAGGCCTGTCCTCTGCCTTCTACATTATTCTGCTTCTTCTCCTAGACCTGTCCTCTGCCTTCTACATTACTCTGCTTCTTCTTCTAGACCTGTCCTCTGCCTTCTACATTACTCTGCTTCTTCTCTTAGACCTGTCCTCTGCCTTCTACATTACTCTGCCTTTTCTCCTAGATCTGTCCTCTGCCTTCTACATTACTCTGCTTCTTCTCTTAGACCTGTCCTCTGCCTTCTACATTACTCTGCTTCTTCTCCTAGACCTGTCCTCTGCCTTCTACATTACTCTGCTTCTTCTCTTAGACCTGTCCTCTGCCTTCTACATTACTCTGCTTCTTCTCCTAGACCTGTCCTCTGCCTTCTACATTTCTCTGCTTCTTCTCCTAGACCTGTCCTCTGCCTTCTACATTACTCTGCTTCTTCTCCTAGACCTGTCCTCTGCCTTCTACATTACTGTGCCTTTTCTCCTAGACCTGTCCTCTGCCTTCTACATTACTCTGCTTCTTCTCCTAGACCTGTCCTCTGCCTTCTACATTACTCTGCTTCTTCTCTTAGACCTGTCCTCTCACTTCTACATTACTCTGCTTCTTCTCTTAGACCTGTCCTCTGCCTTCTACATTACTCTGCTTCTTCTCCTAGACCTGTCCTCTGCCTTCTACATTACTGTGCCTTTTCTCCTAGACCTGTCCTCTGCCTTCTACATTACTCTGCTTCTTCTCCTAGACCTGTCCTCTGCCTTCTACATTACTCTGCTTCTTCTCTTAGACCTGTCCTCTCACTTCTACATTACTCTGCTTCTTCTCTTAGACCTGTCCTCTGCCTTCTACATTACTCTGCTTCTTCTCCTAGACCTGTCCTCTGCCTTCTACATTACTCTGCTTCTTCTCTTAGACCTGTCCTCTGCCTTCCCCATTACTCTGCGCTCCTCCTCCTAGACCTGTCCTCTGCCTTCTACATTACTCTGCTTCTTCTCTTAGTCCTGTCCTCTTCCTTCTACATTACTCTGCTTCTTCTCTTAGACCTGTACTCTGCCTTCTACATTACTCTGCTTCTTCTCCTAGACCTGTCCTCTGCCTTCTACATTACTCTGCTTTTTCTCCTAGATCTGTCCTCTGCCTTCTACATTACTCTGCTTCTTCTCTTAGACCTGTCCTCTGCCTTCTACATTACTCTGCTTCTTCTCTTAGACCTGTCCTCTGCCTTCTACATTACTCTGCTTTTTCTCCTAGATCTGTCCTCTGCCTTCTACATTACTCTGCTTCTTCTCTTAGACCTGTCCTCTGCCTTCTACATTACTCTGCTTGTTCTCCTAGACCTGACCTCTGCCTTCTACATTACTCTGCTTCTTCTCCTAGACCTGTCCTCTGCCTTCTACATTACTCTGCTTCTTCTCCTAGACCTGTCCTCTGCCTTCTACATTACTCTGCTTCTTCTCCTAGACCTGTCCTCTGCCTTCTACATTACTCTGCTTCTTCTCCTAGACCTGTCCTCTGCCTTCTACATTACTCTGCTTCTTCTCTTAGACCTGTCCTCTGCCTTCTACATTACTCTGCTTCTTCTCCTAGACCTGTCCTCTGCCTTCTACATTATTCTGCTTCTTCTCTTAGACCTGTCTTCTGCCTTCTACATTACTCTGCTTCTTCTCCTAGACCTGTCCTCTGCCTTCTACATTACTCTGCTTCTTCTCTTAGACCTGTCTTCTGCCTTCTACATTACTCTGCTTCTTCTTCTAGACCTGTCCTCTTCCTTCTACATTACTCAGCTTCTTCTCCTAGACCCGTCCTCTGCCTTCTACATTACTCTGCTTCTTCTCCTAGACCTGTCCTCTGCCTTCTACATTACTCTGCTTCTTCTCTTAGACCTGTCCTCTGCCTTCTACATTACTCTGCTTCCTCTCTTAGACCTGTCCTCTGCCTTCTGCATTGCTCTGCTTCTTCTCCTAGACATGTCCTCTTCCTTCTACATTACTCTGCTTCTTCTCCTAGACCTGTCCTCTGCCTTATACATTACTCTGCTTCTTCTCCTAGACCTGTCCTCTGCCTTCTACATTACTCTGCTTCTTCTCCTAGACCTGTCCTCTGCCTTCTACATTACTCTGCTTCTTCTCCTAGACCTGTCTTCTGCCTTCTACATTACTCTGCTTCTTCTCTTAGACCTGTCCTCTGCCTTCTACATTACTCTGCTTCTTCTCTTAGACCTGTCCTCTGCCTTCTACATTACTCTGCTTCTTCTCCTAGACCTGTCCTCTGCCTTCTACATTACTCTGCCTTTTCTCCTAGACCTGTCCTCTGCCTTCTACATTACTCTGCTTCTTCTCCTAGACCTGTCCTCTGCCTTCTACATTACTCTGCTTCTTCTCTTAGACCTGTCCTCTCACTTCTACATTACTCTGCTTCTTCTCTTAGACCTGTCCTCTGCCTTCCCCATTACTCTGCGCTCCTCCTCCTAGACCTGTCCTCTGCCTTCTACATTACTCTGCTTCTTCTCTTAGTCCTGTCCTCTTCCTTCTACATTACTCTGCTTCTTCTCTTAGACCCGTCCTCTGCCTTCTACATTACTCTGCTTCTTCTCTTAGACCTGTACTCTGCCTTCTACATTACTCTGCTTCTTCTCCTAGACCTGTCCTCTGCCTTCTACATTACTCTGCTTTTTCTCCTAGATCTGTCCTCTGCCTTCTACATTACTCTGCTTCTTCTCTTAGACCTGTCCTCTGCCTTCTACATTACTCTGCTTCTTCTCTTAGACCTGTCCTCTGCCTTCTACATTACTCTGCTTTTTCTCCTAGATCTGTCCTCTGCCTTCTACATTACTCTCCTTCTTCTCTTAGACCTGTCCTCTGCCTTCTACATTACTCTGCTTCTTCTCCTAGACCTGACCTCTGCTTTCTACATTACTCTGCTTCTTCTCCTAGACCTGTCCTCTGCCTTATACATTACTCTGCTTCTTCTCCTAGACCTGTCCTCTGCCTTCTACATTACTCTGCTTCTTCTCCTAGACCTGTCCTCTGCCTTCTACATTACTCTGCTTCTTCTCCTAGACCTGTCCTCTGCCTTCTACATTACTCTGCTTCTTCTCTTAGACCTGTCCTCTGCCTTCTACATTACTCTGCTTCTTCTCCTAGACCTGTCCTCTGCCTTCTACATTCCTCTGCTTCTTCTCTTAGACCTGTCTTCTGCCTTCTACATTACTCTGCTTCTTCTCCTAGACCTGTCCTCTGCCTTCTACATTACTCTGCTTCTTCTCTTAGACCTGTCTTCTGCCTTCTACATTACTCTGCTTCTTCTTCTAGACCTGTCCTCTTCCTTCTACATTACTCAGCTTCTTCTCCTAGACCCGTCCTCTGCCTTCTACATTACTCTGCTTCTTCTCCTAGACCTGTCCTCTGCCTTCTACATTACCCTGCTTCTTCTCTTAGACCCGTCCTCTGCCTTCTGCATTACTCTGCTTCCTCTCTTAGACCTGTCCTCTGCCTTCTGCATTGCTCTGCTTCTTCTCCTAGACATGTCCTCTTCCTTCTACATTACTCTGCTTCTTCTTTTAGACCTGTCTTCTGCCTTCTACATTACTCTACTTCTTCTTTTAGACCTGTCCTCTGCCTTCTACATTACTCTGCTTCTTCTCTTAGACCTGTCCTCTGCCTTCTACATTACTCTGCTTCTTCTCCTAGACCTGTCCTCTGCCTTCTACATTACTCTGCTTCTTCTCCTAGACCTGTCCTCTGCCTTCTACATTATTCTGCTTCTTCTCTTAGACCTGTCCTCTGCCTTCTGCATTACTCTGCTCCTCCTCCTAGACCTGTCCTCTGCCTTCTACATTACTCTGCTTCTTCTCTTAAACCTGTCATCTGCCTTCTACATTACTCTGCTTCTTCTCCTAGACCTGTCCTCTGCCTTCTACATTACTCTGCTTCTTCTCCTAGACCTTTCCTCTGCCTTCTACATTACTCTGTCCTTCTTCTCCTAGACCTGTCCTCTGCCTTCTACATTACTCTGCTTCTTCTCCTAGACCTGTCCTCTGCCTTCTACATTACTCTGCTTCTTCTCCTAGACCTGTCCTCTGCCTTCTACATTACTCTGCTTCTTCTCTTAGACCTGTCCTCTCACTTCTACATTACTCTGCTTCTTCTCTTAGACCTGTCCTCTGCCTTCTACATTACTCTGCTTCTTCTCCTAGACCTGTCCTCTGCCTTCTACATTACTGTGCCTTTTCTCCTAGACCTGTCCTCTGCCTTCTACATTACTCTGCTTCTTCTCTTAGACCTGTCTTCTGCCTTCTACATTAGTCTGCTTCTTCTCTTAGACCTGTCCTCTGCCTTCTACATTACTCTGCTTCTTCTCTTTGACCTGTCCTCTGCCTTCTACATTACTCTGCTTCTTCTCCTAGACCTGTCCTCTGCTTTCTACATTACTCTGCTTCTTCTCTTAGACCTGTCTTCTGCCTTCTACATTACTCTGCTTCTTCTCCTAGACCTGTCCTCTGCCTTCTACATTACTCTGCTTCTTCTCTTTGACCTGTCCTCTGCCTTCTACATTACGCTGCTTCTTCTCCTAGACCTGTCCTCTGCCTTCTACATTACTTTGCTTCTTCTCCTAGACCTGTCCTCTGCCTTCTACATTACTTTGTGCTCTTCCTCCTAGACCTGTCCTCTGCCTTCTATATTACTCTGCTTCTTCTCTTAGACCTGTCTTCTGCCTTCTACATTACTCTGCTTCTTCTCCTAGACCTGTCCTCTGCCTTCTACATTACTCTGCTTCTTCTCTTAGACCTGTCTTCTGCTTTCTACATTACTCTGCTTCTTCTTCTAGACCTGTCCTCTGCCTTCTACATTACTCTGCTTCTTCTCTTAGACCTGTCTTCTGCCTTCTACATTACTCTGCTTCCTCTCCTAGACCTGTCCTCTGCCTTCTACATTACTCTGCTTCTCCTCCTAGACCTGTCCTCTGCCTTCTATATTACGCTGCTTCTTCTCCTAGACCTGTCCTCTGCCTTCTACATTACTCTGCTTCTTCTCCTAGACCTGTCTTCTGCCTTCTACATTATTCTGCTTCTTCTCTTAGACCTGTCCTCTGCCTTCTACATTACTCTGCTCCTCCTCCTAGACCTGTCCTCTGTCTTCTACATTACTCTGCTTCTTCTCTTAGACCTGTCCTCTGCCTTCTACATTACTCTGCTTCTCCTCCTAGACCTGTCCTCTGCCTTCTATATTACGCTGCTTCTTCTCCTAGACCTGTCCTCTGCCTTCTACATTACTTTGCTTCTTCTCCTAGACTTGTCCTCTGCCTTCTACATTACTCTGTGCTCCTCCTCCTAGACCTGTCTTCTGCCTTCTACATTACTCTGCTTCTTCTCCTAGACCTGTACTCTGCCTTCTAAATAACTCTGCTTCTTCTCCTAGACCTGTCCTCTGCCTTCTACATTACTCTGCTTCTTCTCTTAGACCTGTCCTCTGCCTTCTACATTACTCTGCTTCTTCTCCTAGACCTGTCCTCTGCCTTCTACATTATTCTGCTTCTTCTCTTAGACCTGTCCTCTGCCTTCTGCATTACTCTGCTCCTCCTCCTAGACCTGTCCTCTGCCTTCTACATTACTCTGCTTCTTCTCTTAAACCTGTCATCTGCCTTCTACATTACTCTGCTTCTTCTCCTAGACCTGTCCTCTGCCTTCTACATTACTCTGCTTCTTCTCCTAGACCTTTCCTCTGCCTTCTACATTACTCTGTCCTTCTTCTCCTAGACCTGTCCTCTGCCTTCTACATTACTCTGCTTCTTCTCCTAGACCTGTCCTCTGCCTTCTACATTACTCTGCTTCTTCTCCTAGACCTGTCCTCTGCCTTCTACATTACTCTGCTTCTTCTCTTAGACCTGTCTTCTGCCTTCTACATTAGTCTGCTTCTTCTCTTAGACCTGTCCTCTGCCTTCTACATTACTCTGCTTCTTCTCTTAGACCTGTCTTCTGCCTTCTACATTACTCTGCTTCTTCTCTTAGACCTGTCCTCTGCCTTCTACATTACTGTGCTTCTTCTCTTAGACCTGTCCTCTGCCTTCTACATTACTCTGCTTCTTCTCCTAGACCCGTCCTCTGCCTTCTACATTACTCTGCTCCTCCTCCTAGACCTGTCCTCTGTCTTCTACATTACTCTGCTTCTTCTCTTAGACCTGTCTTCTGCCTTCTACATTACTCTGCTTCTTCTCTTAGACCTGTCCTCTGCCTTCTACATTACTCTGCTTCTTCTCTTAGACCTGTCTTCTGCCTTCTACATTACTCTGCTTCTTCTCTTAGACCTGTCATCTGCCTTCTACATTACTCTGCTCCTCCTCCTAGACCTGTCCTCTGCCTTCTACATTACTCTGCTTCTTCTCTTAGACCTGTCTTCTGCCTTCTACATTACTCTGCTTCTTCTCTTAGACCTGTCTTCTGCCTTCTACATTACTCTGCTTCTTCTCCTAGACCTGTCCTCTGCCTTCTACATTACTCTGCTTCTTCTCTTAGACCTGTCCTCTGCCTTCTACATTACTCTGCTTCTTCTCCTAGACCTGTCATCTGCCTTCTACATTACTCTGCTTCTTCTCTTAGACCTGTCCTCTGCCTTCTACATTACTCTGCTTCTTCTCCTAGACCTGTCATCTGCCTTCTACATTACTCTGCTTCTTCTCCTAGATCTGTCCTCTGCCTTCTACATTACTCTGCTTCTTCTCCTAGATCTGTCCTCTGCCTTCTACATTACTCTGCTTCTTCTCTTAGACCTGTCCTCTGCCTTCTACATTACTCTGCTTCTTCTCCTAGACCTGTCATCTGCCTTCTACATTACTCTGCTTCTTCTCCTAGATCTGTCCTCTGCCTTCTACATTACTCTGCTTCTTCTCTTAGACCTGTCTTCTGCCTTCTACATTACTCTGCTTCTTCTCTTAGACCTGTCATCTGCCTTCTACATTACTCTGCTCCTCCTCCTAGACCTGTCCTCTGCCTTCTACATTACTCTGCTTCTTCTCTTAGACCTGTCTTCTGCCTTCTACATTACTCTGCTTCTTCTCTTAGACCTGTCTTCTGCCTTCTACATTACTCTGCTTCTTCTCCTAGACCTGTCCTCTGCCTTCTACATTACTCTGCTTCTTCTCTTAGACCTGTCCTCTGCCTTCTACATTACTCTGCTTCTTCTCCTAGACCTGTCATCTGCCTTCTACATTACTCTGCTTCTTCTCTTAGACCTGTCCTCTGCCTTCTACATTACTCTGCTTCTTCTCCTAGACCTGTCATCTGCCTTCTACATTACTCTGCTTCTTCTCCTAGATCTGTCCTCTGCCTTCTACATTACTCTGCTTCTTCTCCTAGATCTGTCCTCTGCCTTCTACATTACTCTGCTTCTTCTCTTAGACCTGTCCTCTGTCTTCTACATTACTCTGCTTCTTCTCTTAGACCTGTCTTCTGCCTTCTACATTACTCTGCTTCTTCTCTTAGACCTGTCCTCTTCCTTCTACATTACTCTGCTTCTTCTCTTGGACCTGTCTTCTGCCTTCTACATTACTCTGCTTCTTCTCTTAGACCTGTCATCTGCCTTCTACATTACTCTGCTCCTCCTCCTAGACCTGTCCTCTGCCTTCTACATTACTCTGCTTCTTCTCTTAGACCTGTCTTCTGCCTTCTACATTACTCTGCTTCTTCTCTTAGACCTGTCTTCTGCCTTCTACATTACTCTGCTTCTTCTCCTAGACCTGTCCTCTGCCTTCTACATTACTCTGCTTCTTCTCTTAGACCTGTCCTCTGCCTTCTACATTACTCTGCTTCTTCTCCTAGACCTGTCATCTGCCTTCTACATTACTCTGCTTCTTCTCTTAGACCTGTCCTCTGCCTTCTACATTACTCTGCTTCTTCTCCTAGACCTGTCATCTGCCTTCTACATTACTCTGCTTCTTCTCCTAGATCTGTCCTCTGCCTTCTACATTACTCTGCTTCTTCTCCTAGATCTGTCCTCTGCCTTCTACATTACTCTGCTTCTTCTCTTAGACCTGTCCTCTGCCTTTTACATTACTCTGCTTCTTCTCCTAGACCTGTCATCTGCCTTCTACATTACTCTGCTTCTTCTCCTAGATCTGTCCTCTGCCTTCTACATTACTCTCTTCTTCTCTTAGATCTGTCCTCTGCCTTCTACATTACTCTGCTTCTCCTCCTAGACCTGTCCTCTGCCTTCTACATTACTCTGCTTCTCCTCCTAGACCTGTCCTCTGCCTTCTACATTACTCTGCTTCTTCTCTTAGATCTGTCCTCTGCCTTCTACATTACTCTGCTTCTCCTCCTAGACCTGTCCTCTGCCTTCTACATTACTCTGCTTCTTCTCCTAGATCTGTCCTCTGCCTTCTACATTACTCTGCTTCTTCTCTTAGATCTGTCCTCTGCCTTCTACATTACTCTGCTTCTCCTCCTAGACCTGTCCTCTGCCTTCTACATTACTCTGCTTCTTCTCTTAGACCTGTCCTCTGCCTTCTACATTACTCTGCTTCTTCTCCTAGACCTGTCTTCTGCCTTCTACATTACTCTGCTCCTCCTCCTAGACCTGTCCTCTGCCTTCTACATTACTCTGCTTCTTCTCCTAGACCCGTCCTCTGCCATCTACATTACTCTGCTTCTTCTCCTAGACCTGCCTTCTGCCTTCTACATTACTCTGCTTCTTCTCCTACACCTGTCCTCTGCCTTCTACATTACTCTGCTTCTTCTCCTACACCTGTCCTCTGCCTTCTACATTACTCTGCTTCTTCTCCTAGACCTGTCTTCTGCCTTCTACATTACTCTGCTTCTCCTAGACCTGTCCTCTGCCTTCTACATTACTCTGCTTCTTCTCTTAGACCTGTCCTCTGCCTTCTACATTACTCTGCTTCTTCTCTTAGACCTGTTCTCTGCCTTCTACATTACTCTGCTTCTTCTCTTAGACCCGTCCTCTGCCATGTACATTACTCTGCTTCTTCTCCTAGACCTGTCCTCTGCCTTCTACATTACTCTGCTTCTTCTCCTCGACCTGTCCTCTGCCTTCTACATTACTCTGCTTCTTCTCCTAGATCTGTCCTCTGCCTTCTACATTACTCTACTTCCTCTCTTAGACCTGTCCTCTGCCTTCTACATTACTCTACTTCCTCTCTTAGACCTGTCCTCTTCCTTCTACATTACTCTGCTTCTCCTCCTAGACCTGTCCTCTGCCTTCTACATTACTCTGCTTCTTCTCTTAGACCTGTCCTCTGCCTTCTACATTACTCTGCTTCCTCTCTTAGACCTGTCCTCTGCCTTCTACATTACTCTGCTTCTTCTCTTAGACCTGTCCTATGCCTTCTACATTACTCTGCTTCTTCTCTTAGACCTGTCCTCTGCCTTCTACGTTACTCTGCTTCCTCTCTTAGACCTGTCCTCTGCCTTCTCTCTTAGACCTGTCCTCTGCCTTCTACATTACTCTGCTTCTTCTCTTAGACCTGTCCTCTTCCTTCTATATTACTCTGCTTCTCCTCCTAGACCTGTCCTCTGCCTTCTACATTACTCTGCTTCTTCTCTTAGACCTGTCCTCTGCCTTCTACATTACTCTGCTTCTTCTCTTAGACCTGTCCTCTTCCTTCTACATTACTCTGCTTCTTCTCCTAGACCTGTCCTCTGCCTTCTACATTACTTAGCTTCTTCTCTTAGACCTGTCCTCTGCCTTCTACATTACTCTACTTCTTCTCCTAGACCTGTACTCTGCCTTCTACATTACTCTGCTTCTTCTCTTAGACCTGTCCTCTTCCTTCTACATTACTCTGCTTCTTCTCCTAGACCTGTCCTCTGCCTTCTACATTACTTAGCTTCTTCTCTTAGACCTGTCCTCTGCCTTCTACATTACTCTGCTTCTTCTCTTAGACCTGTCCTCTGCCTTCTACATTACTCTACTTCTTCTCCTAGACCTGTACTCTGCCTTCTACATTACTCTACTTCTTCTCCTAGACCTGTCCTCTGCCTTCTACATTACTTAGCTTCTTCTCTTAGACCTGTCCTCTGCCTTCTACATTACTCTACTTCTTCTCCTAGACCTGTACTCTGCCTTCTACATTACTCTGCTTCTTCTCTTAGACCTGTCTTCTGCCTTCTACATTACTCTGCTTCTTCTCTTAAACCTGTCCTCTGCCTTCTACATTACTCTGCTTCTTCTCTTAGACCTGTCCTCTGCCTTCTACATTACTCTGCTTCCTCTCTTAGACCTGTCCTCTGCCTTCTACATTACTCTGCTTCTTCTCTTAGACCTGTCCTATGCCTTCTACATTACTCTGCTTCTTCTCTTAGACCTGTCCTCTGCCTTCTACATTACTCTGCTTCCTCTCTTAGACCTGTCCTCTGCCTTCTACATTACTCTGCTTCTTCTCTTAGACCTGTCCTCTTCCTTCTATATTACTCTGCTTCTCCTCCTAGACCTGTCCTCTGCCTTCTTCATTACTCTGCTTCTTCTCTTAGACCTGTCCTCTGCCTTCTACATTACTCTGCTTCTCCTCCTAGACCTGTCCTCTGCCTTCTACATTACTCTGCTTCTTCTCTTAGACCTGTCCTCTGCCTTCTACATTACTCTGCTTCTTCTCTTAGACCTGTCCTCTTCCTTCTACATTACTCTGCTTCTTCTCCTAGACCTGTCCTCTGCCTTCTACATTACTCAGCTTCTTCTCTTAGACCTGTCCTCTGCCTTCTACATTACTCTACTTCTTCTCCTAGACCTGTCCTCTGCCTTCTACATTACTCTGCTTCTTCTCTTAGACCTGTCCTCTGCCTTCTACATTACTCTACTTCTTCTCCTAGACCTGTCCTCTACCTACTACATTACTCTGCTTCTTCTTTTAGACCTGTCCTCTGCCTTCTACATTACTCTGCTTCCTCTCTTAGACCTGTCCTCTTCCTTCTACATTACTCTGCTTCCTCTCTTAGACCAGTCCTCTGCCTTCTACATTACTCTGCTTCTTCTCCTAGACCTGTCCTCTGCCTTCTACCTTACTCTACTTCCTCTCTTAGACCTGTCCTCTTCCTTCTATATTACTCTGCTTCTCCTCCTAGACCTGTCCTCTGCCTTCTACATTACTCTGCTTCCTCTCTTAGACCTGTCCTCTGCCTTCTACATTACGCTGCTTCTCCTCCTAGACCTGTCCTCTGCCTTCTACATTACTCTGCTTCTTGTCTTAGACCTGTCCTCTGCCTTCTGCATTACTCTGCTTCTTCTCATAGACCTGTCCTCTGCCTTCTACATTACTCTGCTTCTTCTCCTAGACCTAGACCTGTCCTCTGCCTTCTACATTACTCTGCTTCTTCTCTTAGACCTGTCCTCTGCCTTCTGCATTACTCTGCTTCTTCTCATAGACCTGTCCTCTGCCTTCTACATTACTCTGCTTCTTCTCCTAGACCTGTCCTCTGCCTTCTACATTACTCTGCTTCCTCTCTTAGACCTGTCCTCTTCCTTCTACATTACTCTGCTTCCTCTCTTAGACCAGTCCTCTGCCTTCTACATTACTCTGCTTCTTCTCCTAGACCTGTCCTCTGCCTTCTACCTTACTCTACTTCCTCTCTTAGACCTGTCCTCTTCCTTCTATATTACTCTGCTTCTCCTCCTAGACCTGTCCTCTGCCTTCTACATTACTCTGCTTCCTCTCTTAGACCTGTCCTCTGCCTTCTACATTACGCTGCTTCTCCTCCTAGACCTGTCCTCTGCCTTCTACATTACTCTGCTTCTTGTCTTAGACCTGTCCTCTGCCTTCTGCATTACTCTGCTTCTTCTCATAGACCTGTCCTCTGCCTTCTACATTACTCTGCTTCTTCTCCTAGACCTAGACCTTTCATCTGCCTTCTACATTACTCTGCTTCTTCTCTTAGACCTGTCCTCTGCCTTCTGCATTACTCTGCTTCTTCTCATAGACCTGTCCTCTGCCTTCTACATTACTCTGCTTCTTCTCCTAGACCTGTCCTCTGCCTTCTACATTACGCTGCTTCTCCTCCTAGACCTGTCCTCTGCCTTCTACATTACTCTGCTTCTTGTCTTAGACCTGTCCTCTGCCTTCTGCATTACTCTGCTTCTTCTCATAGACCTGTCCTCTGCCTTCTACATTACTCTGCTTCTTCTCCTAGACCTGTCCTCTGCCTTCTACATTACTCTGCTTCTTCTCTTAGACCTGTGCTCTGCCTTCTACATTATTCTGCTTCTTCTCCTAGACCTGTCCTCTGCCTTCTACATTACTCTGCTTCTTCTCCTAGACCTGTCCTCTGCCTTCTACATTACTCTGCTACTTCTCTTAGACCCGCCCTTTGCCTTCTACATTACTCTGCTTCTCCTCCTAGACCTGTCCTCTGCCTTCTACATTACTCTGCTTCTTCTCTTAGACCTGTGCTCTGCCTTCTACATTATTCTGCTTCTTCTCCTAGACCTGTCCTCTGCCTTCTACATTACTCTGCTTCTCCTCCTAGACCTGTCCTCAGCCTTCTACATTACTCTGTTTCTTCTTCTCTTAGACCTGTCCTCTGCCTTCTACATTACTCTGCTTCTTCTCTTAGACCTGTCCTCTGCCTTCTACATTACTCTGCTTCTCCTCCTAGACCTGTCCTCTGCCTTCTACATTACTCTGCTCCTCCTCCTAGACCTGTCCTCTGCCTTCTACATTACTCTGCTTCTTCTCTTAGACCCGTCCTCTGCCTTCTACATTACTCTCCTTCTTCTCTTAGACCTGTCCTCTGCCTTCTACATTACTCTGCTTCTTCTCTTAGACCTGTGCTCTGCCTTCTACATTATTCTGCTTCTTCTCCTAGACCTGTCCTCTGCCTTCTACATTACTCTGCTTCTCCTCCTAGACCTCTCCTCAGCCTTCTACATTACTCTGCTTCTTCTCTTAGACCTGTCCTCTGCCTTCTACATTACTCTGCTTCTTCTCTTAGACCTGTCCTCTGCCTTCTACATTGCTTTGCTTCTTCTCCTAGACCTGTCCTCTGCCTTCTACATTACTCTGCTTCCTCTCTTAGACCTGTCTTCTGCCTTCTACATTACTCTGCTTCTTCTCTTACACCTGTCTTCTGCCTTCTACATTACTCTGCTTCTTCTCTTAGACCTGTCTTCTGCCTTCTACATTACTGTGCTTCTTCTCTTAGACCTGTCCTCTGCCTTCTACATTACTCTGCTTCTTCTCTTAGACCTGTCCTCTGCCTTCTACATTACTCTGCTTCTTCTCTTAGACCTGTCCTCTACCTTCTACATTACTCTGCTTCTTCTCTTAGACCTATCCTCTGCCTTCTACATAACTCTGCTTCTTCTTTTAGACCTGTCCTCTGCCTTCTACATTACTCTGCTTCTTCTCTTAGACCTGTCCTCTGCCTTCTACATTACTCTGCTTCTTCTCTTAGACCTGTCCTCTGCCTTCTACATTACTCTGCTTCTTCTCTTAGAACTGTCCTCTGCCTTCTACATTGCTTTGCTTCTTCTCCTAGACCTGTCCTCTGCCTTCTACATTACTCTGCTTCCTCTCTTAGACCTGTCTTCTGCCTTCTACATTACTCTGCTTCTTCTCTTAGACCTGTCTTCTGCCTTCTACATTACTCTGCTTCTTCTCTTAGACCTGTCTTCTGCCTTCTACATTACTCTGCTTCTTCTCTTAGACCTGTCCTCTACCTTCTACATTACTCTGCTTCTTCTCCTAGACCTGTCCTCTGCCTTCTACATTACTCTGCTTCTTCTCTTAGACCTGTCCTCAGCCTTCTACATTACTCTGCTTCTTCTCTTAGACCTGTTCTCTGCCTTCTACATTACTCTGCTTCTCCTCCTAGACCTGTCCTCTGCCTTCTACATTATTCTGCTTCTTCTCTTAGACCTGTCCTCTGCCTTCTACATTACTCTGCTTCTTCTCTTAGACCTGTCCTCTGCCTTCTACATTACTCTGCTTCTTCTCTTAGACCTGTCCTCTGCCTTCTACATTACTCTTCTTCTCCTCCTAGACCTGTCCTCTGCCTTCTACATTACTCTGCTTCTTCTCTTAGACCCGTCCTCTGCCTTCTACATTACTCTGCTTCTTCTCCTAGACCTGTCCTCTGCCTTCTACATTACTCTGCTTCTTCTCTTAGACCTGTCCTCAGCCTTCTACATTACTCTGCTTCTTCTCTTAGACCTGTTCTCTGCCTTCTACATTACTCTGCTTCTTCTCTTAGACCTGTTCTCAGCCTTCTACATTACTCTGCTTCTTCTCTTAGACCTGTTCTCTGCCTTCTACATTACTCTGCTTCTCCTCCTAGACCTGTCCTCTGCCTTCTACATTATTCTGCTTCTTCTCTTAGACCTGTCCTCTGCCTTCTACATTACTCTGCTTCTTCTCTTAGACCTGTCCTCTGCCTTCTACATTACTCTGCTTCTTCTCTTAGACCTGTCCTCTGCCTTCTACATTACTCTTCTTCTCCTCCTAGACCTGTCCTCTGCCTTCTACATTACTCTTCTTCTCCTCCTAGACCTGTCCTCTGCCTTCTACATTACTCTGCTCCTCCTCCTAGATCTGTCCTCTGCCTTCTACATTACTCTGCTTCTTCTCTTAGACCTGTCCTCTGCCTTCTACATTACTCTGCTTCTTCTCTTAGACTTGTCCTCTGCCTTCTACATTACTCTGCTTCTTCTCTTAGACCTGTCCTCTGCCTTCTACATTACTCTGTGCTCCTCCTCCTAGACCTGTCTTCTGCCTTCTACATTACTCTGCTTCTTCTCTTAGACCTGTCTTCTGCCTTCTACATTACTCTTCTTCTCCTCCTAGACCTGTCCTCTGCCTTCTACATTACTCTTCTTCTCCTCCTAGACCAGTCCTCTGCCTTCTACATTACTCTGCTTCTTCTCTTAGACCTGTCATCTGCCTTCTACATTACTCTGCTTCTCCTCCTAGACCTGTCCTCTGCCTTCTACATTACTCTGCTTCTTCTCTTAGACCTGTCCTCTGCCTTCCACATTACTCTGCTTCTTCTCTTAGACCTGTCCTCTGCCTTCTACATTACTCTGCTTCTTCTCTTAGACCTGTCCGCAGCCTTCTACATTACTCTGCTTCTTCTCTTAGACCTGTCCTCTGCCTTCTACATTACTCTGCTTCTTCTCTTAGACCTGTCTTCTGCCTTCTACATTACTCTGCTTCTTCTCCTAGACCCGTCCTCTGCCTTCTACATTACTCTGCTTCTTCTCCTAGACCTGTCTTCTGCCTTCTACATTTCTCTGCTTCTTCTCTTAGACCTGTCCTCTGCCTTCTACATTACTCTGCTTCTTCTCTTAGACCTGTCTTCTGCCTTCTACATTACTCTGCTTCTTCTCCTAGACCCGTCCTCTGCCTTCTACATTACTCTGCTTCTTTTCCTAGACCTGTCTTCTGCCTTCTACATTACTCAGCTTCTTCTCCTAGACCTGTCCTCAGCCTTCTACATTACTCTGCTTCTTCTCTTAGACCTGTCCTCTGCCTTCTACATTACTCTGCTTCTTCTCTTAGACCTGTCCTCTGCCTTCTACATTACTCTGCTTCTTCTCTTAGACCTGTCCTCTGCCATCTACATTACTCTGCTTCTTCTCCTAGACCTGTCCTCTGCCTTCTACATTACTCTGCTTCTTCTCTTAGACCTGTGCTCTGCCTTCTACATTATTCTGCTTCTTCTCCTAGACCTGTCCTCTGCCTTCTACATTACTCTGCTTCTTCTCCTAGACCTGTCCTCTGCCTTCTACATTACTCTGCTACTTCTCTTAGACCCGCCCTTTGCCTTCTACATTACTCTGCTTCTCCTCCTAGACCTGTCCTCTGCCTTCTACATTACTCTGCTTCTTCTCTTAGACCTGTGCTCTGCCTTCTACATTATTCTGCTTCTTCTCCTAGACCTGTCCTCTGCCTTCTACATTACTCTGCTTCTCCTCCTAGACCTGTCCTCAGCCTTCTACATTACTCTGTTTCTTCTTCTCTTAGACCTGTCCTCTGCCTTCTACATTACTCTGCTTCTTCTCTTAGACCTGTCCTCTGCCTTCTACATTACTCTGCTTCTCCTCCTAGACCTGTCCTCTGCCTTCTACATTACTCTGCTCCTCCTCCTAGACCTGTCCTCTGCCTTCTACATTACTCTGCTTCTTCTCTTAGACCCGTCCTCTGCCTTCTACATTACTCTCCTTCTTCTCTTAGACCTGTCCTCTGCCTTCTACATTACTCTGCTTCTTCTCTTAGACCTGTGCTCTGCCTTCTACATTATTCTGCTTCTTCTCCTAGACCTGTCCTCTGCCTTCTACATTACTCTGCTTCTCCTCCTAGACCTCTCCTCAGCCTTCTACATTACTCTGCTTCTTCTCTTAGACCTGTCCTCTGCCTTCTACATTACTCTGCTTCTTCTCTTAGACCTGTCCTCTGCCTTCTACATTGCTTTGCTTCTTCTCCTAGACCTGTCCTCTGCCTTCTACATTACTCTGCTTCCTCTCTTAGACCTGTCTTCTGCCTTCTACATTACTCTGCTTCTTCTCTTACACCTGTCTTCTGCCTTCTACATTACTCTGCTTCTTCTCTTAGACCTGTCTTCTGCCTTCTACATTACTGTGCTTCTTCTCTTAGACCTGTCCTCTGCCTTCTACATTACTCTGCTTCTTCTCTTAGACCTGTCCTCTGCCTTCTACATTACTCTGCTTCTTCTCTTAGACCTGTCCTCTACCTTCTACATTACTCTGCTTCTTCTCTTAGACCTATCCTCTGCCTTCTACATAACTCTGCTTCTTCTTTTAGACCTGTCCTCTGCCTTCTACATTACTCTGCTTCTTCTCTTAGACCTGTCCTCTGCCTTCTACATTACTCTGCTTCTTCTCTTAGACCTGTCCTCTGCCTTCTACATTACTCTGCTTCTTCTCTTAGACCTGTCCTCTGCCTTCTACATTGCTTTGCTTCTTCTCCTAGACCTGTCCTCTGCCTTCTACATTACTCTGCTTCCTCTCTTAGACCTGTCTTCTGCCTTCTACATTACTCTGCTTCTTCTCTTAGACCTGTCTTCTGCCTTCTACATTACTCTGCTTCTTCTCTTAGACCTGTCTTCTGCCTTCTACATTACTCTGCTTCTTCTCTTAGACCTGTCCTCTACCTTCTACATTACTCTGCTTCTTCTCCTAGACCTGTCCTCTGCCTTCTACATTACTCTGCTTCTTCTCTTAGACCTGTCCTCAGCCTTCTACATTACTCTGCTTCTTCTCTTAGACCTGTTCTCTGCCTTCTACATTACTCTGCTTCTCCTCCTAGACCTGTCCTCTGCCTTCTACATTATTCTGCTTCTTCTCTTAGACCTGTCCTCTGCCTTCTACATTACTCTGCTTCTTCTCTTAGACCTGTCCTCTGCCTTCTACATTACTCTGCTTCTTCTCTTAGACCTGTCCTCTGCCTTCTACATTACTCTTCTTCTCCTCCTAGACCTGTCCTCTGCCTTCTACATTACTCTGCTTCTTCTCTTAGACCCGTCCTCTGCCTTCTACATTACTCTGCTTCTTCTCCTAGACCTGTCCTCTGCCTTCTACATTACTCTGCTTCTTCTCTTAGACCTGTCCTCAGCCTTCTACATTACTCTGCTTCTTCTCTTAGACCTGTTCTCTGCCTTCTACATTACTCTGCTTCTTCTCTTAGACCTGTTCTCAGCCTTCTACATTACTCTGCTTCTTCTCTTAGACCTGTTCTCTGCCTTCTACATTACTCTGCTTCTCCTCCTAGACCTGTCCTCTGCCTTCTACATTATTCTGCTTCTTCTCTTAGACCTGTCCTCTGCCTTCTACATTACTCTGCTTCTTCTCTTAGACCTGTCCTCTGCCTTCTACATTACTCTGCTTCTTCTCTTACACCTGTCCTCTGCCTTCTACATTACTCTTCTTCTCCTCCTAGACCTGTCCTCTGCCTTCTACATTACTCTTCTTCTCCTCCTAGACCTGTCCTCTGCCTTCTACATTACTCTGCTCCTCCTCCTAGATCTGTCCTCTGCCTTCTACATTACTCTGCTTCTTCTCTTAGACCTGTCCTCTGCCTTCTACATTACTCTGCTTCTTCTCTTAGACTTGTCCTCTGCCTTCTACATTACTCTGCTTCTTCTCTTAGACCTGTCCTCTGCCTTCTACATTACTCTGTGCTCCTCCTCCTAGACCTGTCTTCTGCCTTCTACATTACTCTGCTTCTTCTCTTAGACCTGTCTTCTGCCTTCTACATTACTCTTCTTCTCCTCCTAGACCTGTCCTCTGCCTTCTACATTACTCTTCTTCTCCTCCTAGACCAGTCCTCTGCCTTCTACATTACTCTGCTTCTTCTCCTAGACCTGTCATCTGCCTTCTACATTACTCTGCTTCTCCTCCTAGACCTGTCCTCTGCCTTCTACATTACTCTGCTTCTTCTCTTAGACCTGTCCTCTGCCTTCCACATTACTCTGCTTCTTCTCTTAGACCTGTCCTCTGCCTTCTACATTACTCTGCTTCTTCTCTTAGACCTGTCCGCAGCCTTCTACATTACTCTGCTTCTTCTCTTAGACCTGTCCTCTGCCTTCTACATTACTCTGCTTCTTCTCTTAGACCTGTCTTCTGCCTTCTACATTACTCTGCTTCTTCTCCTAGACCCGTCCTCTGCCTTCTACATTACTCTGCTTCTTCTCCTAGACCTGTCTTCTGCCTTCTACATTTCTCTGCTTCTTCTCTTAGACCTGTCCTCTGCCTTCTACATTACTCTGCTTCTTCTCTTAGACCTGTCTTCTGCCTTCTACATTACTCTGCTTCTTCTCCTAGACCCGTCCTCTGCCTTCTACATTACTCTGCTTCTTTTCCTAGACCTGTCTTCTGCCTTCTACATTACTCAGCTTCTTCTCCTAGACCTGTCCTCAGCCTTCTACATTACTCTGCTTCTTCTCTTAGACCTGTCCTCTGCCTTCTACATTACTCTGCTTCTTCTCTTAGACCTGTCCTCTGCCTTCTACATTACTCTGCTTCTTCTCTTAGACCTGTCCTCTGCCATCTACATTACTCTGCTTCTTCTCCCAGACCTGTCCTCTGCCTTCTACATTACTCTGCTTCTTCTCCTAGACCTGTCCTCTGCCATCTACATTACTCTGCTTCTTCTCTTAGACCTGTCCTCTGCCTTCTACATTACTCTGCTTCTTCTCTTAGACCTGTCCTCTGCCTTCTACATTACTCTGCTTCTCCTCCTAGACCCGTCCTCTGCCTTCTACATTACTCTGCTTCTTCTCCTAGACCTGTCCTCTGCCATCTACATTACTCTGCTTCTTCTCTTAGACCTGTCCTCTGCCTTCTACATTACTCTGCTTCTTCTCCTAGACCTGTCCTCTGCCTTCTACATTACTCTGCTTCTTCTCCTAGACCCGTCCTCTGCCTTCTACATTACTCTGCTTCTTTTCCTAGACCTGTCTTCTGCCTTCTACATTACTCAGCTTCTTCTCCTAGACATATCCTCAGCCTTCTACATTACTCTGCTTCTTCTCTTAGACCTGTCCTCTGCCTTCTACATTACTCTGCTTCTTCTCTTAGACCTGTCCTCTGCCTTCTACATTACTCTGCTTCTTCTCTTAGACCTGTCCTCTGCCATCTACATTACTCTGCTTCTTCTCCTAGACCTGTTCTCTGCTTTCTACATTGCTCTGCTTCTTCTCCTAGACCTGTCCTCTGCCATCTACATTACTCTGCTTCTTCTCTTAGACCTGTCCTCTGCCTTCTACTTTACTCTGCTTCTTCTCTTAGACCTGTCCTCTGCCTTCTACATTACTCTGCTTCTCCTCCTAGACCCGTCTTCTGCCTTCTACATTACTCTGCTTCTTCTCCTAGACCTGAGCTCTGCCATCTACATTACTCTGCTTCTTCTCCTAGACCTGTCCTCTGCCTTCTACATTACTCTGCTTCTCCTCCTAGACCCGTCTTCTGCCTTCTACATTACTCTGCTTCTTCTCCTAGACCTGTCCTCTGCCATCTACATTACTCTGCTTCTTCTCCTAGACCTGTCCTGTGCCATCTACATTACTCTGCTTCTTCTCTTAGACCTGTCCTCTGCCTTCTACATTACTCTGCTTCTTCTCTTAGACCTGTCCTCTGCCTTCTACATTACTCTGCTTCTTCTCTTAGACCTGTCCTCTGCCTTCTACATTACCCTACTTCTCCTCCTAGACCTGTCTTCTGCCTTCTACATTACTCTGCTTCTTCTCCTAGACCTGTCCTCTGCCTTCTACATTACTCTGCTTCTCCTCCTAGACCCGTCCTCTGCCTTCTACATTACTCTGCTTCTTCTCCTAGACCTGTCCTCTGCCATCTACATTACTCTGCTTCTTCTCTTAGACCTGTCCTCTTCCTTCTACATTACTCTGCTTCTCCTCCTAGACCCGTCTTCTGCCTTCTACATTACTCTGCTTCTTCTCCTAGACCTGTCCTCTGCTATCTACATTACTCTGCTTCTTCTCTTAGACCTGTCTTCTGCTTCTACATTACTCTGCTTCTTCTCTTAGACCTGTCTTCTGCCTTCTACATTACTCTGCCTTTTCTCTTAGACCTGTCCTCTGCCTTCTACATTACTCTGCTTCTTCTCTTAGACCTGTCCTCTGCCTTCTACATTACTCTGCTTCTTCTCCTAGACCTGTCCTCAGCCTTCTACATTACTCTGCTTCTTCTCTTAGACCTGTCCTCTGCCTTCTACATTACTCTGCTTCTTCTCTTAGACCTGTCCTCTGCCTTCTACATTACTCTGCTTCTTCTCCTAGATCTGTCCTCTGCCTTCTACATTACTCTGCTTCTTCTCTTAGACCTGTCCTCTGCCTTCTACATTACTCTGCTTCTTCTCTTAGACCTGTCCTCTGCCTTCTACATTACCCTACTTCTCCTCCTAGACCTGTCTTCTGCCTTCTACATTACTCTGCTTCTTCTCCTAGACCTGTCCTCTGCCTTCTACATTACTCTGCTTCTCCTCCTAGACCCGTCCTCTGCCTTCTACATTACTCTGCTTCTTCTCCTAGACCTGTCCTCTGCCATCTACATTACTCTGCTTCTTCTCTTAGACCTGTCCTCTTCCTTCTACATTACTCTGCTTCTCCTCCTAGACCCGTCTTCTGCCTTCTACATTACTCTGCTTCTTCTCCTAGACCTGTCCTCTGCTATCTACATTACTCTGCTTCTTCTCTTAGACCTGTCTTCTGCCTTCTACATTACTCTGCTTCTTCTCTTAGACCTGTCTTCTGCCTTCTACATTACTCTGCCTTTTCTCTTAGACCTGTCCTCAGCCTTCTACATTACTCTGCTTCTTCTCCTAGACCTGTCCTCTGCCTTCTACATTACTCTGTGCTCCTCCTCCTAGACCTGTCCTCTGCCTTCTACATTACTCTGCTTCTTCTCTTAGACCTGCTTTTGCACATGTTTTTCTAGTTTTCTTTTTTAGTTTTCAGCCTGTTTTTAGTTAGGATCCTTCTTTTGTTCAGGACTTTTCTGAAGTCTATTTTATGTGTTTTCTCTTTTTGAAATGTTCATGATTTTAGGTGAGGTTTTTGTTCTCTGTATGTTTGCAGCTGATTCATTAATTAAAACTTTAAAAAGTCTGAAAAATGTTGTGATCACGTCTGCCAGATTCTCCGTGGAAGTGATTTTTGTGTATGACCAAAATTGTTATACAAATTTTGCAAACTTAGACAGATTATGGAAGTTTTTGCTCTACAGAGGCATGAAAAACATTAAAGACAAAATTAAACAGAATATTTGTTTGTGTACAAAATCATGATCCACGTGAAATATTTTGAAGAATTTGATCGAAAAATGAAATCTCCAAGGAATTCATGACAAAAAAGGGGGCTGAGGAGCGATGTACAGTGGAAGGGGGGCGAGGAGTGATGTACAGCGGGAGGGGGCTGAGGAGCGATGTACAGTGGGAGGGGGCCGAAGAGCGATGTACAGCGGAATGGGGCCGAGGAGCGATGTACAGTGGGAGGGGGCCGAGGAGCGATGTATAGCGGGAAGGGGCCGAGAAGCGATGTACTGCGGGAGGGGGCCGAGGAGCGATGTACAGTGGGAGGGGGCCGAAGAGCGATGTACAGCAGAATGGGGCCGAGGAGCGATGTACAGTGGGAGGGGGCCGAGGAGCGATGTACAGTGGGAGGGGGCCGAAGAGCGATGTACAGCGGAATGGGGCCGAGGAGCGATGTACAGTGGGAGGGGGCCGAGGAGCGATGTACAGTGGGAGGGGGCCGAGGAGCGATGTATAGCGGGAAGGGGCCGAGAAGCGATGTACTGCGGGAGGGGGCCGAGGAGCGATGTACAGTGGGAGGGGGGCGAGGAGTGATGTACAGCGGGAGGGGGCCGAGGAGCGATGTACAGCGGGAGGGGGCCGAAGAGCCATGTACAGCGGAATGGGGCCGAGCAGCGATGTACAGTGGGAGGGGGCCGAGGAGCGATGTATAGCGGGAAGGGGCCGAGAAGCGATGTACTGCGGGAGGGGGCCGAGGAGCGATGTACAGTGGGAGGGGGCCGAAGAGCGATGTACAGCAGAATGGGGCCGAGGAGCGATGTACAGTGGGAGGGGGCCGAGGAGCGATGTACAGTGGGAGGGGGCCGAAGAGCGATGTACAGCAGAATGGGGCCAAGGAGCGATGTACAGTGGGAGAGGGCCGAGGAGCGATGTACAGTGGGAGGTGGCCGAGGAGCGATGTACAGTGGGAGAGGGCCGAGGAGCGATGTACAGTGGGAGAGGGCCGAGGAGCGATGTACAGTGGGAAGGGGCCGAGAAGCGATGTACAGTGGGAGGGGGCCGAAGAGCGATGTACAGCGGAAGGGGGCCGAGGAGCGATGTACAGTGGGAGGGGGCCGAGGAGCGATGTACAGTGGGAGGTGGCCGAGGAGCGATGTACAGCGGGAAGGGGCCGAGAAGCGATGTACAGTGTGAGGGGGCCGAGGAGCGATGTACTGCGGGAGGGGGCCGAGGATCGATGTACAGTGTGAGGGGGCCGAAGAGCGATGTACAGCGGAATGGGGCCGAGGAGCGATGTACAGTGGGAGGGGGCCGAAGAGCGATGTACAGCGGAATGGGGCCGAGGAGCGATGTACAGTGGGAGGGGGCCGAGGAGCGATGTACAGTGGGAGAGGGCCGAGGAGCGATGTACAGTGGAAGGGCGCCGAGGAGCGATGTACAGTGTGAGGGGGCCGAGGAGCGATGTATAGTGGAAGGGGGCCGAGGAGCGATGTACAGTGGGAGGGGGCTCTATGTAGAGGGGTTGGCCAGTGATGTACTGCAGGGTGGGATTGTTTATAGAGCGAGCTGAGAGAGAGAAACCATCCAAATCTGTAAGATGCGCCCTCGCAGCAGCATGCCTCTTCAGGCAGGAGGTGGCATTGTCTATGGCTGGTTGTGATGGCCTGTGTGATGGGTCATTGTACATCTTGTTCTGACAGGTGACATAGGGAATCTGCACCAGGGGCTCTTGTGGGTGAACTGGTTCATGCAAAGACGAGTTGTTCCACTGAACTGGACCATCAAAATCCAAGCATCAATATCAGATAGACTTACACAGCAGTTATGTCCTATATGGCTGCTGCCCAGAGCTAGGAATAAAGTAGAATGCGCACACGGATCTTATAGTCACGTTGTCTGCAGATCACTGTGTGACATCAGACAACGCCATCAATCACTGAGTGACATCAGACAACGCCATCAATCACTGTGTGACATCAGACAACGCCATCAATCACTGTGTGACATCAGACAACGCCGTCAATCACTGTGTGACATCAGACAACGCCGTCAATCACTGTGTGACATCAGACAACGCCATCAATCACTGAGTGACATCAGACAACGCCGTCAATCACTGTGTGACATCAGACAACGCCATCAATCACTGTGTGACATCAGACAACGCCATCAATCACTGTGTGACATCAGACAACGCCATCAATCACTGAGTGACATCAGACAACGCCATCAATCACTGTGTGACATCAGACAACGCCATCAATCACTGAGTGACATCAGACAATGCCGTCAATCACTGTGTGACATCAGACAACGCCATCAATCACTGTGTGACATCAGACAACGCCATCAATCACTGTGTGACATCAGACAACGCCATCAATCACTGTGTGACATCAGACAACGCCATCAATCACTGAGTGACATCAGACAACGCCATCAATCACTGTGTGACATCAGACAACGCCATCAATCACTGTGTGACATCAGACAACGCCGTCAATCACTGTGTGACATCAGACAACGCCGTCAATCACTGTGTGACATCAGACAACGCCATCAATCACTGAGTGACATCAGAAAACGCCATCAATCACTGTGTGACATCAGACAACGCCGTCAATCACTGTGTGACATCAGACAACGCCATCAATCACTGTGTGACATCAGACAACGCCATCAATCACTGAGTGACATCAGACAATGCCGTCAATCACTGTGTGACATCAGACAACGCCATCAATCACTGTGTGACATCAGACAACGCCATCAATCACTGTGTGACATCAGACAACGCCATCAATCACTGAGTGACATCAGACAACGCCATCAATCACTGAGTGACATCAGACAACGCCATCAATCACTGAGTGACATCAGACAACGCCATCAATCACTGAGTGACATCAGACAACGCCATCAATCACTGAGTGACATCAGACAACGCCATCAATCACTGAGTGACATCAGACAATGCCGTCAATCACTGTGTGACATCAGACAACGCCATCAATCACTGTGTGACATCAGACAACGCCATCAATCACTGTGTGACATCAGACAACGCCATCAATCACTGTGTGACATCAGACAACGCCGTCAATCACTGTGTGACATCAGACAACGCCATCAATCACTGAGTGACATCAGACAACGCCGTCAATCACTGTGTGACATCAGACAACGCCATCAATCACTGTGTGACATCAGACAACGCCATCAATCACTGTGTGACATCAGACAACGCCATCAATCACTGTGTGACATCAGACAACGCCATCAATCACTGAGTGACATCAGACAACGCCGTCAATCACTGTGTGACATCAGACAACGCCATCAATCACTGTGTGACATCAGACAACGCCGTCAATCACTGTGTGACATCAGACAACGCCGTCAATCACTGTGTGACATCAGACAACGCCATCAATCACTGAGTGACATCAGACAATGCCGTCAATCACTGTGTGACATCAGACAACGCCATCAATCACTGTGTGACATCAGACAACGCCATCAATCACTGTGTGACATCAGACAACGCCGTCAATCACTGTGTGACATCAGACAACGCCATCAATCACTGAGTGACATCAGACAACGCCATCAATCACTGTGTGACATCAGACAACGCCATCAATCACTGAGTGACATCAGACAACGCCATCAATCACTGTGTGACATCAGACAACGCCGTCAATCACTGTGTGACATCAGACAACGCCATCAATCACTGTGTGACATCAGACAACGCCATCAATCACTGAGTGACATCAGACAATGCCGTCAATCACTGTGTGACATCAGACAACGCCATCAATCACTGTGTGACATCAGACAACGCCATCAATCACTGTGTGACATCAGACAACGCCATCAATCACTGTGTGACATCAGACAACGCCATCAATCACTGAGTGACATCAGACAACGCCATCAATCACTGTGTGACATCAGACAACGCCATCAATCACTGTGTGACATCAGACAACGCCGTCAATCACTGTGTGACATCAGACAACGCCGTCAATCACTGTGTGACATCAGACAACGCCATCAATCACTGAGTGACATCAGAAAACGCCATCAATCACTGTGTGACATCAGACAACGCCATCAATCACTGTGTGACATCAGACAACGCCATCAATCACTGAGTGACATCAGACAACGCCATCAATCACTGTGTGACATCAGACAACGCCATCAATCACTGTGTGACATCAGACAACGCCGTCAATCACTGTGTGACATCAGACAACGCCGTCAATCACTGTGTGACATCAGACAACGCCATCAATCACTGAGTGACATCAGAAAACGCCATCAATCACTGTGTGACATCAGACAACGCCATCAATCACTGTGTGACATCAGACAACGCCATCAATCACTGAGTGACATCAGACAACGCCATCAATCACTGTGTGACATCAGACAACGCCGTCAATCACTGTGTGACATCAGACAACGCCATCAATCACTGTGTGACATCAGACAATGCCGTCAATCACTGTGTGACATCAGACAACGCCATCAATCACTGTGTGACATCAGACAACGCCATCAATCACTGTGTGACATCAGACAACGCCATCAATCACTGTGTGACATCAGACAACGCCATCAATCACTGAGTGACATCAGACAACGCCATCAATCACTGTGTGACATCAGACAACGCCATCAATCACTGAGTGACATCAGACAATGCCGTCAATCACTGTGTGACATCAGACAACGCCATCAATCACTGTGTGACATCAGACAACGCCATCAATCACTGAGTGACATCAGACAACGCCATCAATCACTGTGTGACATCAGACAACGCCGTCAATCACTGTGTGACATCAGACAACGCCATCAATCACTGTGTGACATCAGACAACGCCATCAATCACTGAGTGACATCAGACAACGCCGTCAATCACTGTGTGACATCAGACAACGCCATCAATCACTGTGTGACATCAGACAACGCCATCAATCACTGTGTGACATCAGACAACGCCATCAATCACTGTGTGACATCAGACAACGCCATCAATCACTGAGTGACATCAGACAACGCCGTCAATCACTGTGTGACATCAGACAACGCCATCAATCACTGTGTGACATCAGACAACGCCGTCAATCACTGTGTGACATCAGACAACGCCGTCAATCACTGTGTGACATCAGACAACGCCATCAATCACTGAGTGACATCAGACAATGCCGTCAATCACTGTGTGACATCAGACAACGCCATCAATCACTGTGTGACATCAGACAACGCCATCAATCACTGTGTGACATCAGACAACGCCATCAATCACTGTGTGACATCAGACAACGCCATCAATCACTGAGTGACATCAGACAACGCCATCAATCACTGTGTGACATCAGACAACGCCATCAATCACTGAGTGACATCAGACAACGCCATCAATCACTGTGTGACATCAGACAACGCCGTCAATCACTGTGTGACATCAGACAACGCCATCAATCACTGTGTGACATCAGACAACGCCATCAATCACTGAGTGACATCAGACAATGCCGTCAATCACTGTGTGACATCAGACAACGCCATCAATCACTGTGTGACATCAGACAACGCCATCAATCACTGTGTGACATCAGACAACGCCATCAATCACTGTGTGACATCAGACAACGCCCTCAATCACTGAGTGACATCAGACAACGCCATCAATCACTGTGTGACATCAGACAACGCCATCAATCACTGTGTGACATCAGACAACGCCGTCAATCACTGTGTGACATCAGACAACGCCGTCAATCACTGTGTGACATCAGACAACGCCATCAATCACTGAGTGACATCAGAAAACGCCATCAATCACTGTGTGACATCAGACAACGCCATCAATCACTGTGTGACATCAGACAACGCCATCAATCACTGAGTGACATCAGACAACGCCATCAATCACTGTGTGACATCAGACAACGCCGTCAATCACTGTGTGACATCAGACAACGCCATCAATCACTGTGTGACATCAGACAACGCCATCAATCACTGAGTGACATCAGACAATGCCGTCAATCACTGTGTGACATCAGACAACGCCATCAATCACTGTGTGACATCAGACAACGCCATCAATCACTGTGTGACATCAGACAACGCCATCAATCACTGAGTGACATCAGACAACGCCATCAATCACTGTGTGACATCAGACAACGCCATCAATCACTGAGTGACATCAGACAATGCCGTCAATCACTGTGTGACATCAGACAACGCCATCAATCACTGTGTGACATCAGACAACGCCATCAATCACTGAGTGACATCAGACAACGCCATCAATCACTGTGTGACATCAGACAACGCCGTCAATCACTGTGTGACATCAGACAACGCCATCAATCACTGTGTGACATCAGACAACGCCATCAATCACTGAGTGACATCAGACAACGCCGTCAATCACTGTGTGACATCAGACAACGCCATCAATCACTGTGTGACATCAGACAACGCCATCAATCACTGTGTGACATCAGACAACGCCATCAATCACTGAGTGACATCAGACAACGCCGTCAATCACTGTGTGACATCAGACAACGCCATCAATCACTGTGTGACATCAGACAACGCCGTCAATCACTGTGTGACATCAGACAACGCCGTCAATCACTGTGTGACATCAGACAACGCCGTCAATCACTGTGTGACATCAGACAACGCCATCAATCACTGAGTGACATCAGACAATGCCGTCAATCACTGTGTGACATCAGACAACGCCATCAATCACTGTGTGACATCAGACAACGCCGTCAATCACTGTGTGACATCAGACAACGCCGTCAATCACTGTGTGACATCAGACAACGCCATCAATCACTGTGTGACATCAGACAACGCCATCAATCACTGTGTGACATCAGACAACGCCATCAATCACTGTGTGACATCAGACAGCGCCATCAATCACTGTGTGACATCAGACAACGCCATCAATCACTGAGTGACATCAGACAACGCCATCAATCACTGTGTGACATCAGACAGCGCCATCAATCACTGTATGACATCAGACAACGCCGTCAATCACTGTGTGACATCAGACAACGCCGTCAATCACTGTGTGACATCAGACAGCGCCATCAATCACTGTATGACATCAGACAACGCCGTCAATCACTGTGTGACATCAGACAACGCCATCAATCACTGTGTGACATCAGACAACGCCGTCAATCACTGAGTGACATCAGACAATGCCATCAATCACTGTGTGACATCAGACAGCGCCATCAATCACTGTGTGACATCAAACAACGCCGTCAATCACTGTGTGACATCAGACAACGCCGTCAATCACTGTGTGACATCAGAGAACGCCGTCAATCACTGTGTGACATCAGACAACGCCATCAATCACTGTGTGACATCAGACAACGCCATCAATCACTGTGTGACATCAGACAACGCCATCAATTACTGTGTGACATCAGACAACGCCATCAATCACTGTGTGACATCAGACAACGCCATCAATTACTGTGTGACATCAGACAGCGCCATCAATCACTGTGTGACATCAGACAGCGCCATCAATCACTGTGTGACATCAGACAACGCCGTCAATCACTGTGTGACATCAGACAACGCCATCAATTACTCTGTGACATCAGACAACGCCATCAATCACTGTGTGACATCAGACAACGCCATCAATTACTGTGTGACATCAGACAGCGCCATCAATCACTGTGTGACATCAGACAACGCCATCAATCACTGTGTGACATCAGACAACGCCATCAATCACTGTGTGACATCAGACAACGCCATCAATCACTGTGTGACATCAGACAACGCCGTCAATCACTGTGTGACATCAGACAACACCATCAATCACTGTGTGACATCAGACAACGCCGTCAATCACTGTGTGACATCAGACAACGCCATCAATTACTGTGTGACATCAGACAACGCCAACAATCACTGAGTGACATCAGACAACGCCATCAATCACTGTGTGACATCAGACAACGCCATCAATCACTGAGTGACATCAGACAACGCCATCAATCACTGTGTGACATCAGACAACGCCATCAATCACTGAGTGACATCAGACAACGCCATCAATCACTGTGTGACATCAGACAGCGCCATCAATCACTGAGTGACATCAGACAACGCCATCAATCACTGTGTGACATCAGACAACACCATCAATCACTGTGTGACATCAGACAATGCCATCAATCACTAAGTGACATCAGACAACGCCGTTAATCACTGAGTGACATCAGACAACACCATCAATCACCAAGTGACATCAGACAACGCCGTCAATCACTGTGTGACATCAGACAACGCCATCAATCACTGTATGACATCAGACAACGCCATCAATCACTGTGTGACATCAGACAACGCCATCAATCACTGTATGACATCAGACAACGCCATCAATCACTGTATGACATCAGACAACGCCATCAATCACTGAGTGACATCAGACAACGCCATCAATCACTGTGTGACATCAGACAACGCCATCAATCACTGAGTGACATCAGACAACGCCATCAATCACTGTGTGACATCAGACAACGCCATCAATCACTGTGTGACATCAGACAACGCCATCAATCACTGAGTGACATCAGACAACGCCATCAATTACTGTGTGACATCAGACAACGCCAACAATCACTGAGTGACATCAGACAACGCCATCAATCACTGTGTGACATCAGACAACGCCATCAATCACTGAGTGACATCAGACAACGCCATCAATCACTGTGTGACATCAGACAACGCCATCAATCACTGAGTGACATCAGACAACGCCATCAATCACTGTGTGACATCAGACAGCGCCATCAATCACTGAGTGACATCAGACAACGCCATCAATCACTGTGTGACATCAGACAACACCATCAATCACTGTGTGACATCAGACAATGCCATCAATCACTAAGTGACATCAGACAACGCCGTTAATCACTGAGTGACATCAGACAACACCATCAATCACCAAGTGACATCAGACAACGCCGTCAATCACTGTGTGACATCAGACAACGCCATCAATCACTGTATGACATCAGACAACGCCATCAATCACTGTGTGACATCAGACAACGCCATCAATCACTGTATGACATCAGACAACGCCATCAATCACTGTATGACATCAGACAACGCCATCAATCACTGAGTGACATCAGACAACGCCATCAATCACTGTGTGACATCAGACAACGCCATCAATCACTGAGTGACATCAGACAACGCCATCAATCACTGTGTGACATCAGACAACGCCATCAATCACTGTGTGACATCAGACAACGCCATCAATCACTGAGTGACATCAGACAACGCCGTCAATCACTGTGTGACATCAGACAACGCCATCAATCACTGTGTGACATCAGACAACGCCATCAATCACTGTGTGACATCAGACAACGCCATCAATCATTGAGTGACATCAGACAACGCCGTCAATCACTGTGTGACATCAGACAACGCCATCAATCACTGTGTGACATCAGACAACGCCATCAATCACTGTGTGACATCAGACAACGCCATCAATCACTGAGTGACATCAGACAACGCCGTCAATCACTGTGTGACATCAGACAACGCCATCAATCACTGTGTGACATCAGACAACGCCATCAATCACTGTGTGACATCAGACAACGCCATCAATCACTGAGTGACATCAGACAACGCCATCAATCACTGAGTGACATCAGACAACGCCGTCAATCACTGTGTGACATCAGACAACGCCGTCAATCACTGTGTGACATCAGACAACGCCATCAATCACTGTGTGACATCAGACAACGCCGTCAATTACTCTGTGACATCAGACAACGCCATCAATCACTGTGTGACATCAGACAACGCCATCAATCACTGTGTGACATCAGACAACGCCATCAATCACTGTGTGACATCAGACAACGCCATCAATCACTGTGACATCAGACAACGCCATCAATCACTGTGTGACATCAGACAACGCCATCAATCACTGTGTGACATCAGACAACGCCATCAATCACTGTGACATCAGACAACGCCATCAATCACTGAGTGACATCAGACAACGCCGTCAATCACTGTGTGACATCAGACAACGCCATCAATCACTGTGACATCAGACAACGCCATCAATCACTGTGTGACATCAGACAACGCCATCAATCACTGTGTGACATCAGACAACGCCATCAATCACTGTGTGACATCAGACAACACCATCAATCACTGTGTGACATCAGACAACGCCATCAATCACTGTGTGACATCAGACAACGCCATCAATCACTGTGTGACATCAGACAACGCCATCAATCACTGAGTGACATCAGACAACGCCATCAATCACTGTGTGACATCAGACAGCGCCATCAATCACTGTATGACATCAGACAACGCCATCAATCACTGTGTGACATCAGACAACACCATCAATCACTGTGTGACATCAGACAACGCCATCAATCACTAAGTGACATCAGACAACGCCGTTAATCACTGTGTGACATCAGACAACGCCGTCAATCACTGTGTGACATCAGACAACGCCATCAATCACTGTGTGACATTAGACAACGCCGTCAATCACTGTGTGACATCAGACAACGCCGTCAATCACTGTGTGACATCAGACAACGCCGTCAATCACTGTGTGACATCAGACAACGCCGTCAATCACTGTGTGACATCAGACAACGCCGTCAATCACTGTGTGACATCAGACAACGCCATCAATCACTGTGTGACATCAGACAGCGCCATCAATCACTGTGTGACATCAGACAACGCCGTCAATCACTGTGTGACATCAAACAACGCCATCAATCACTGAGTGACATCAGACAACACCATCAATCACTGTGTGACATCAGACAACGCCATCAATCACTGAGTGACATCAGACAACGCCGTCAATCACTGTGTGACATCAGACAACGCCATCAATCACTGTGTGACATCAGACAACGCCGTCAATCACTGTGTGACATCAGACAACGCCGTCAATCACTGTGTGACATCAGACAACGCCGTCAATCACTGTGTGACATCAGACAACGCCATCAATCACTGTGTGACATCAGACAACGCCGTCAATCACTCAGTGACATCAGACAACGCCATCAATCACTGAGTGACATCAGACAACGCCGTCAATCACTAAGTGACATCAGACAACGCCATCAATCACTGTGTGACATCAGACAACGCCATCAATCACTGAGTGACATCAGACAACGCCGTCAATCACTAAGTGACATCAGACAACGCCATCAATCACTAAGTGACATCAGACAACGCCATCAATCACTAAGTGACATCAGACAACGCCGTCAATCACTAAGTGACATCAGACAACGCCATCAATCACTGTGTGACATCAGACAACGCCATCAATCACTGAGTGACATCAGACAACGCCGTCAATCACTAAGTGACATCAGACAACGCCGTCAATCACTAAGTGACATCAGACAACGCCATCAATCACTAAGTGACATCAGACAACGCCGTCAATCACTAAGTGACATCAGACAACGCCATCAATCACTGTGTGACATCAGACAACGCCATCAATCACTGAGTGACATCAGACAACGCCGTCAATCACTGTGTGACATCAGACAACGCCATCAATCACTGTGTGACATCAGACAACGCCATCAATCACTGAGTGACATCAGACAACGCCATCAATCACTGTGTGACATCAGACAACGCCATCAATCACTGAGTGACATCAGACAACGCCATCAATCACTGAGTGACATCAGACAACGCCGTCAATCACTGTGTGACATCAGACAACGCCATCAATCACTGTGTGACATCAGACAACGCCATCAATCACTGTGTGACATCAGACAACGCCGTCAATCACTAAGTGACATCAGACAACGCCATCAATCACTGTGTGACATCAGACAACGCCATCAATCACTGAGTGACATCAGACAACGCCGTCAATCACTGTGTGACATCAGACAACGCCATCAGTCACTGAGTGACATCAGACAACGCCGTCAATCACTGTGTGACATCAGACAACGCCGTCAATCACTGTGTGACATCAGACAACGCCATCAATCACTGTGTGACATCAGACAACGCCATCAATCACTGTGTGACATCAGACAACGCCATCAATCACTGAGTGACATCAGACAACGCCATCAATCACTGAGTGACATCAGACAACGCCGTCAATCACTGTGTGACATCAGACAACGCCGTCAATCACTGTGTGACATCAGACAACGCCATCAATCACTGTGACATCAGACAACGCCATCAATCACTGTGTGACATCAGACAACGCCATCATTCACTGTGTGACATCAGACAACGCCATCAATCACTGTGTGACATCAGACAACACCATCAATCACTGTGTGACATCAGACAACGCCATCAATCACTGTGTGACATCAGACAACGCCATCAATCACTGAGTGACATCAGACAACGCCATCAATCACTGTGTGACATCAGACAGCGCCATCAATCACTGTATGACATCAGACAACACCATCAATCACTGTGTGACATCAGACAACGCCGTCAATCACTGTGTGACATCAGACAACGCCGTCAATCACTGTGTGACATCAGACAACGCCGTCAATCACTGTGTGACATCAGACAACGCCATCAATCACACAATTCCAGAACAGATTGTATCACCCAGTGATTGTAGCAAAGCATCGCCCGTTATGTGGCTATGTCTCAGGGCTGCATTTGCACCGAGTCCTGTTCACACAAGCATTATAGAATTACATGAACTGCAACACATGATGTAAGTCGCTACATATATGGTGAGAGAAGCGGATTAAACCTTCCCGGATAAGAAGCCATGCATACAATGGATTAGCAGTAGTGATGAGCGAGCAGTAAAATGCTTGGGTGCTCGATGCTCGGGTCCAGAACATTGGAATATTCGGGTGCTCGACCCGAGCAACGAGCCCAATGTAAGTCAATGGGAAACTCCAGCATTTTTCAGACGGCTCCCCCCGGTGGTCTGCAGAGGGGCTAAAAATTGCCCAAATCGATGGGAACAGTGCTCAAATGACATGGGGACAGCATGGGGAAGACCCCTGGAAGCATTTCTGACTCCCAGGTCACTGCTGTCAACAACGTTGTCAGAGTATTACGCCACTTTTACGGACTCACAATAAAACATACAAAAACGAAACCAAAATGGATTTTCCTGGGAAATATGTTAAGGAACATCCTTTCTAGGGTAATGACTTGTATATAAGGCAAAATAAATAACCAAAAACAAAAATGCTAATCCACACCTTGGGCTATGTTCACACGTAGCATTTTTTATGCATTTTTGCACTTTTGTATTGCTTTCAACCGTGACAAATGCATTCACTGGGAAATGTCATTTTAACATTTTACAACCTTATCTGGCCATGTGCTGTGTGACACATCATCAGACACATGCATACAGTGCTGAAAAGACATGGGAACAGCATGGGGAAGACCCCTGGAAGCATCTCTGACACCCAGGTCACTGCCTAAAAGTGTGCCCATCATAAGTCATCCTTGGCAAATGCGAATATGCCTCCCGCCATGCACCTGTCATTGCAGACTTGCAACAATCACCGTCCATGTCCTTGTCCCAGCGCAGCGTTCAGTTGTCCCTACCTCATTCCTTGGAATGCAAGCGCAAGTATGCAGCCAGCCACCCACCCACCCACAGGTTGCAATACTATACTGACAAATTTTTGACAGCTGCTTGCACTTGAAATGTGGCCTTTTAGGCTCGTGGAGGCGGAAGCTTTTCAGAACCTCATACCGGCGGCGGCCGGGTGTCAAGTCCCCAGCCGCCACTATTTCTCTTCGTATCGTCTCCGCCTTCCACAAGCACGGGTCCCACAACATTACCTATGCCTTCCCCAGTGCACTTACTAGGAAGAACCGCCTAACAACAAACACGTGGACAGGTGAATGTGGCCAGGGACGGTATGGAGCCAGTCCACAGCTTTTTTTGCTGAGTTGCATTTCACCACAGCCATATTCTTTAGCTCGGTGAAAGGACTTGGGAAACCCTATCTACTCCATCTATCATTTCTCCCAGGAAGTCTTCTAAAGCTGCTTTCACTTGAAATGTGGCCTTTTAGGCTCGTGGAGGCAGAAGCTTTTCACAACCACATGCCTCATGCCTCGTGTCCATACTCGGTCGCCAGCCGTCACTATTTCTCCCGGTGTTGTCTCCGTCTTCTACAAGCGCGGGCCTCTGAACATTACTGCTGGTACTTTTCTGTGGGAATTTGCTTGCCTCCTACCAGCATGGAATATTTCCAGTAAACTATGGTACGACGCCATGGTATTAGCACTGCCCCCAGTACCAGTAGCGAAGCCATCCCCAATTTCTTTCTCAGGAATTTTATTTGGTAGACTGAGTGGCTGCCCAAATACATTTCCTCACAAAGGAGCTGAAGATAGAGTGGCAGTAGGTGCAAGTTTCTCCATCATGTTAGATATCAGAAGGAGAACAGAGAGGGCAGCACATTGGATCAGTGGCTAGCACTGAAGCCCTGCAGCGCTGGGATCCTGGGTTCAAATCCCAGCAAGGACAACATCTGCAAGGATTTTGTATGTTCTCCCCGTGTTTGTGTGGGTTTCCACCTCAGTAAAAAAGTAGCCATAGAGTGTCCGGGAACCTTCCCCCACACTTTTCTTAGCCAGGGCTGCTTCTCGGCAGGGGTGGACGGTCTGACTAGAGAATCCTCGGGTGTGCCTTGGCTTCTACATCAGGGGAGTTCATGACAGCGCTAACTTTGCAGCTGCTATTGGGCTCTTGAGCGGGGGAGAAAGCCCTCATAATCAAATCCTCTGGTGGGCACAATGTTTTTCAGTCTGACTCTGCTTCTCAGTGGGAGTTGTATTTCACCACAGCCATATTCTTTAGCTCGGTGAAAGGACTGGCATAGAGGGAAACCATATCTACCTCGGCTGTCATTTCTCCGTCACCAGGTTCCGCCCATTGTCACACACGACCACGCCTGGCTGTATGTTCAGTGGTGAGAGCCACAGATCAGGCTGCTGTGTTACCGCTTTCAAAATCTCTGCAGCGCTGGGCGGTTTGTCACCTAAGCATTAAGCATGTTATCTTCAGCACAGCCTGTTGCCACTTGGCCAAGGCAGTGCTGCAGTGCTTTCAGCTTGTGACTGATGTGGTCATTTCAGAGATGGAGGAGGTGCAGGAGCTCAGCAATGTGATTACATTGAGGTTAGATTGGCGACTCTGTTTTTATACTAAAGAAAGATCCTAATGTTTTTTTTTTTTACGTTATTTTTTAAGGCAAATGCATTCACCGGGAAATGTCATTTTAACATTTTACAACCTTATCTGGCCATGTGGTGTGTGACACATCATCACACACATCCTGTTTCATTGATGATGGAGGGACTCTGAAAGACACATAGAGCAGGGCCACAGTAACGAGTACGACATGTTCCCATTAGAAAGTAGAGGGTCTGCTATACAGTTATAGGGTATACAGTGACTCCAACGGCTGACCAATTTTAGGAAAAACCCCACTAAGAATTTAAAGACACATAGAGCAGGGCCATAGTAACGACAAATTCCCATTAGAGAGAAGAGAGTCTCCCATAGTGTTGGCCTATGCAGTGAATGCAAGGGCTGCCAAAAATTTGGAGGCAATTCAATGCCCCTTGGAAGATACGTGGAGGAGGGCCTCATAAAACAATGTTCCCATTAGAAAGGAGCGGGTCTCCTATACTTGTAATGCCCATGCACTAAGTGTATGGGCTGAAAAACATTTACCCCTGGGGGATATACATGAACATACTGTATAATTTTTTTTTTTTACGGGCATCATAAACACCCTTTAAAAAATTATGTGGGTGTTGCATCACGAACCGCGGTCACCCTGGTGATATGGTGGTGGAGGATGAGGAGAAGGAGGAGGACAAAAGCAAATAGCCAAAATCAGGAAGCGTATACCCATGTGTGGGTGTGAAAAGGTGCATGGGAATACACCTCCCAAGAAAAGACACTGGATCTGAGTTTATGTTACGCTGCTATCATTCGGTGGTGTTGAGAAGTCTGGCCCAATCCAGCCCTTGTTCATTTTTATAAGAGTCAGGGTGTCAGCATTTTCAGTTGACAGGCGGATGCACTTATCAGTTATAATTCCACCAGCGGCACTAAAAACCCGCTCTGATAAAACGCTGGCGGCAGGGCAGGCCAGGACCTCCAAGGCATAGAGAGCCAGTTCATTCCACGTATCCAGCTTGGATACCCAATAATTATAAGGCACAGAGGAATCACGGAGGACGTTGGTACGGTCCGCAAGGTACTCCCTCAGCATCTTCCCAAACTTTGCACTCCTTGTGAGAGTACCCCGTCCCTCAGGGCCTGTGTGATGGGAGGGTCTGAGAAAACTCTCCCAGAACTTTGACAGTGTTCCCCTGTCTCTGCTGGATTGAAGTTGTGTCTCTCTCGCCTGTACTCCTTGGTTGTCCAATGAAGTTTGACCTCTGCCGCCAGCTTTTTCAGATGGGAATTTTTTTTAATAGTTCCGCAACAAGGGCCTTCTTGTACAGCCCCATTTTTGTAGACCTGTCAGCCTCAGGAATAAGAGATATAAAGTTCTCCTTGTAGCGTGGGTCTAGAAGTGTCACCAACCAGTAATGGCTGTCACCCAAAATTTTGAGAACGCGAGGGTCACGGGAAAGGCAGCGTAACATAAACTCAGCCAAGGGTGCCAGACTACTAACAGGCAAGACTTCCGTGTCCTCACCAAGAGGATGACTGACCATGCTCTCCTCCTCCTCCTCCTCCTCTCTGTCCTCTGGCCATCCATGCTGAACAGACGGTATGACAGCTGTGCAGGTAGTACCGTCTATAGTGCATGACACTAGCTCCTGTCCTTCCTCCTCCTCCTCTTCCTCATTGTCACCCAATCCACGTTGGTATGAGATGAGGCTTGGTTGTGTGTAATCACCCTGTATGGTTCCTTGCTCCATCTCATCGTGCTCTGCCTGCAATGCATCCTCTTTGATTGTGAGCAGAGAGCGTTTCAGAAGACAGAGAAGCGGGATGGTGATCCTAATTATGGCGTCATCACCGCTCACCATCTTGGTGGAGTCCTCAAAGTTTTGGAGGATGGTACATATGTCTGACATCCATGTCCATTCCTGACGTCTTATGTGTGGAGTATGAACTGAATACCGACGGCCTTGTTGATGCTGGTACTCAACAACTGTCCTCTTCTGCTCACAAATCCTTCCCAACATCTGCAGTGTAGAGTTCCAACACGTGGGGACATCGCACACCAGTCTGTGAGCCGGAAGCTGCAAACGCTGCTGAAACACGGCAAAGGCGGCGGAAGCTGTAGCTGATTTTCTAAAATGGGCACACAGGCGTCGTACTTTAACAAGCAGATCCGGCAGCTCCGGGTAGGATTTGAGAAACTTCTGAACCACGAGGTTAAGCACATGGGCCAGGCATGGTACGTGTGTGAGCTCGCCTCGCCTCAGAGCCGCCACCAGGTTCCGGCCATTGTCACACACGACCATGCCTAGCTGCAGTTTCAGCGGTGTGAGCCACAGATCTGCTTGCTCTTTTAGAGCTGTCCACAACTCTTCAGCATTGTATGGTTTGTCACCTAAGCATATTAGCTTCAGCACAGCCTGTTGCCGCTTGGCCGAGGCAGTGCTGCAGTGCTTCCAGCTTGTGACTGATGTGGTCATTTCGGAGATGGAGGCTGAAGAAGAGGAGGAGGCTGAGGAGGATGATGTGCAGGAGCTGTAGACTGTGGGGGCAACCCTGATTGACCTAGGGCCCGCAATCTTTGGTGTCGGGAGGACGTGTTCCGTCCCAAGGTCCGACAGGGTCCCGGCTTCCACTATGTTAACCCAGTGTGCCGTCAGCGAGATGTACCGTCCCTGCCCACAAGCACTTGCCCACGTGTCCGTGGTTAGGTGGACTTTCCCGGTAACTGCGTTGTTGAGGGCACGGCTAAAGTTTTGGGACACTTGCTTGTGTAATGCGGGGACGGCACACCCGGAGAAATAGTGGCGGCTGGGGACCGAGTACCAAGGGAAGGCCACCGCCATCAGGTTGCGGAATGCTTCCGTCTCCACGAGCCTAAAATGCAACATTTCGAGCGCAAACAGTCATGAAATGTGGGAATTTAGTAGTGTGGCCTGTGGGGCGTTGGCTGCATATTTGCGCTTGCGTTCCAAGGACTGGGGTATGGACAACTGAACGCTGCGCTGGGACAAGGACATGGATTTGCTTCCTGATGCTGCTACTTGAGAGTGCGCAACGACAGGTGCAGGGCAGGAGGCATCTTCTCATGCACCATGGACAGGGGATTGGCTTGCATGCACAACAGCGGAAGAAGCAATGATGCCATCTGCAGACACTGTTCATGGACCCTGGGGTTCGGTCCACAAAGTCGGGTGCTTTACTGCCATGTGCCTGATCATGCTGGTGGTGGTCAGGCTGGTAGTTTTGCCACCCCTGCTGATGATGGCCTGGCAGGTGGTGCAAATAGCCTTTTTGGGGTTATCGGCAGAGTCTTTAAAAAACAAGCAGACTCGGGAAGACCTAACAGTTGTACTGGCAACTTCCTTCGTCTTGGTGTTACGGGGAACGGTTGCTTGCCTTCTTTCTGTGGCCACCACACTGCTTCTTCCTGCCTGTTGGGGTGCTCTGCCTCCCTTCCCCTGTGTGCTGCTCTTCTTGCTCTGCATGACCTGCTTCCAGGTTGGGTCAGTTACTATATCATCCACCACCTCGTCTTCCACTTCCGCACCCTGGTCCTCCTCCTGACTTTCTGGCAATTGTGTCTCATCATCGTCCACCTCTTGTGACACTTTCCCACCGTCGCCTTCGTGTGACTGTGGCTGCTCAAATATTTGGGCATCGCTGCACGCGATCTCCTCTCGCCCCGCTTCAAGTGGACCGGGCGAGAGGCCCAGAATCTATAAATGGAAAAGTGAACAGCTCTTCAGAGTGTCCAAGTGTGGGATCAGATGTCTCCGGGTACTCGGCATTGTGGAAGGAAGGAGGATCAGGGTGAGGAATATGCGGTCCAGACTCACGGCTACTGAGACTTGACCGTGTGGAAGACAAGGTGGTGGTGGTGATGGTGGCAAAGTGACTGGAAGCATTATCCGCTATCCAACCAACAACCTTTTGACACTGCTCTGGGTTCAATAGTGGTGTGCTGCGGTCCCCGAGGAATTGGGACAGGAAGGTCGGGCGAGAAGATGTGGGTGTTTGTTGTGGTACAATTTCAGCTTGCCCACGGCCTCTGCCTCTGCATGCACCATCACCATCTCGTCCAGTTCCCCGTCCCTTGCCACGTGCCTTGCCCATTTTAAATGGAGGACAGTATCTTCCACGCTCACTACAAATGACTGAGTTTGGAGCGAACTTATATGTGATCCGTGTGATGGAGAAAACAGAGTTTCAAATACCTGACCTGTAGGTAAGTAGTTTGAACAGCAAACTGGTGTGAATTGCTTCACTGACACACTGAAATTTTTTTTTAATGCAGGCCAGAAATGGCAGTATTTTCTGACAACGTATATGTGATCCGTGTGACAGAGAAAACACAGTTTTAACTAGCTGGATTTCTAGAGCTGTAATATGGAAAGGACCTGGCTGTATTCTGCAGTGCCAACAAGCAAATGGCGCAGAAAAACGGTGTTCTCTGGATTGCTTTTTAAGCAAATAATGAGGATTAAGATCCAAAAAAAAGTATTCCTGGCCCCTGAGACCTGGGCCTTTGTATAGAAATATCTAACAGCAGCAGAAGGCCGAACTGGAATGGAGCCTCTTGTGCTATATGCTCTGCAGTCTGCTATATACACTGCCTGCCTGCCTATAGACACTGCCTGCCTGATATCTCAGCAGATGGATTAGTCCTCAGAAGGACTGTTTGTTGAGATGGATATGTGTAATGTACAGTTTTTCTCCCTACACTACCTAATACACAAGCGAATCTCTCCCTAGCTCAGCAGCAGCACTTCTCCCTACACTGTCTGATTCCGGAGTGACTGTGACGAGCATGGCGGCGCCCGGTCTGATATAGACCTGACAACGCTGTGCGGCCAGCCAATCACTGTAATGCCACAACCAACATGGCTACGGCATTACAGTGCATGGCTGGCAATCCCTGCATGTTCATTGGCTCTCTAAAGAACGCCAAACATGCAGGGAGGGGACCCGAGCTCCCGCCGAGCAACCCTGGAAATACTCGGCGAGCAGTAGCGAGCATGCTCGCTCATCACTAATTAGCAGTCCATCACCTCGGCCAGCTCCTCTACGTCTCTCCACTAGGGATGTACAACATTAGGCACATAACACATTTCTTCTCGAACGTCTTAGTTTCATCCCCAACAGTAGTTTATTCACGTTTGATGGCAGCATCTACCACCAGCTCAGGCGCACAGCTATGGGGGGCCCATGTGCCCCCGGTTCTGCTGATTTGCTCCCAGGCTGGTGGGAGGACACATGTCTATTTACTGAGGGTAACCTCGACATGACGAGAGCCATAGAATTATGGGCCAGATACATTGATGATGTATTTATACTCATGGGAAAGTTTTTTCCTTTTTGTAGAAACCTTAAAGATAAACCCCATTGGCTTACGTTTTACCTGCGAGATTGTCGCGGATATATTACCCTTTTTGGATGTAATGATTAGTAAAAACAAAAGGTGGATCACTTCAAGCCAGCATATATCGTCAGCCAACGTCAACGAATGCTCTCCTAAGATGGGACAGTCATCACCCCTATTCATTGAAAGAGTGGAATCCCAAAAGGACAAGAGTTATGCCTCAGGGTATGTGCACACCATCCTTTCTTGCACGCCGGTGAATCCGCATGTGTTCACCACATCCTATACATTGCACTGATAGAATTTCTCTTGCGGAGACTGGCGACTCTGTAAGAGGAGTTGACATCGTGCGGCCTGTAAAGACGCTCCACATATCCGTGTCCGCGGGTGGTCCGCGGGTGGTCCGCAGGTTCACCGAGACACGTAGTGGACATGGGATTTCTACAAATCCACTATGCTGGAACAATACGGAAAAACAGGGAGTTACGACCCAAAAGACAATCAAAAACAGTGTTGCATGTAAAACATAATGACATTTATTGAATCACTTAAAACAGAGTTAATTACAATCATAATGGTGAACTGTAGATAATAAAAGACACAAATGTGTGACAAATTTGGCGCTACTATGTAATGAAATGTGGTATTGCACATAGGGTGTCTAGACATATAAGGAAATCAAGTGGGACATATTCCATGTAAGGAAAATAGTCCAAGAGTATATGTAGAACCAAAGTCCCTACAACAATGAATGTTAATGCAACCCCGGCTAGCCAAAATGGTCGTATATCCAGGGAAACATAATGGTATCCATAGTCAATAGACTCACCCATAAAGTGCTGCAGTGCCAAATTGGTCAAGAAAACAGGAGCCCCTACGCGCGTTTCGCGTAGGCTTCGTCGGGGGGCCTGTGAAATCCTCTATGCTGTAACATCTGGCCGCTGCGGATTGCACAAATGCGCTGCGTCCATTCCGCAGCCATTCCTGACCGTGCACACATACCCTTAGAAGTAATTACTCGTATTCAACACTCCCATGACCCATGACAAAGATTTATCAGAAGAGGCTACCCAGATTATATATTAAGGGGGAGCCTTTCCATCAATCTCTGAGACCAGAGAGAGGAACTCCTCATACCTAAAGTCTCCAACAAACAGGATGAAACCATCCGCATAATTACCACTTATGATAATGGAGCATCCCAAGTCAAAAAAGTCCTTCCACAACACTGGGACATTCTTAAGATGGATGACGACATTAGAGATCAGCTGGGAGACCCTATTGTCCACTTTGTCCCTTCACAGAAATTGGGAACATGGCTACCTAATAGACCGCACGGTTGTTGTAGATGTGGATGTTGTGTGGCACGTCCACACTTGGAAATGGGTAAAATGTTTTTTGGCCATATGTGACATATAGAAGAAGTGCTGTTTCTTTAAAAGCATTCAGCAACTATTAGAAGTAACACAAGCACAGGAGACAGGAAGTGTTGTGCTCCAGAAGTATCCAGCAACTAGAGGGGTTAACACAGTCATAGGAGAAGGGGAGGGTTTTAACAGAGCCCCAGGGGGATTGTGGGGAAGTTGTTTACTGTCTGGCTGGAGCCAAAGAGAAAGGTGGTGTGTGTGTTCTGTATCTCACAGAAGTGCCCCTGAAAGTGAAAAGGATTCAAGTCAGGAGTGAAGCTAAGCACAGGTCAGGTAGAGTTCCTGAACTAGCAGTACAGAGTATTGTCAAGCAGAAAGATAAGGACTGTAAGAAATGGTGTCACAGGGATCATCTCCCTCAGCAAACCCTCTCCCTCCTCCATCTCACTGTGCTGTAAAGAATGCTGTGTTCATTAATGTGCCTTTACATTAGAACTGTGCTGTCCTGTACTACTGGGAAGACTGTGAACTGCTGTGCTGCTAAGGAAACTGTACTGTGGTCACTGGAGCCTATTGCTCATAAGACTTAAAGGGGTATTCCCATCTCCAAGATCCTATCCCAATATGCAGTAGGTGTAATAATAATAATATTAGCAAATACATCCAATTATAAATGTAATATAGTATTTTTGATTCGCTATGTCTCTTTCCTCATGTGCAGGCAATGGAGGACCTTAGGTATCCATGGTTACGTCAACTGATAAAGTGACAGTTAGCTAGCTGCTAGTGGTCGCAACCATGGATACCTAAGGTCCTGTATTGCCTGCACATGAGGAAAGAGACATAGCGAATCAAAAATACTATACTACATTTCTAATTGGATGTATTTGCTAATATTATTATTATTACACCTACTACATATTGAGATAGGATCTTGGAGATGGGAACACACCTTTAACTTGCACTGGCTGTGTGGCTTCTTATTAAATGCTACTGTTCTACCGTTTATGAGGACTCTTGTCAAGTCTGTCTGGTCAGCAAGTGAAACAACCTATGTGTCTGTACCTGAGGGTCAATACCCCTGTGTGCCTGAGAGAAGCAGCAGCACATGGTCTATGGTCGCCCTGAGTAACGATTCACCATCAGGGATTTTATTTATTGTACCACCTCCATCCTGCTCCCTGCCATGTACCACCTCTGTCCTGCGCCCAGCTGTGTACCACCCCTGTCCTGCTCCCAGCTGTGTACCACCTTTGTCCTGCTCCCAGCTGTGTACCACCTCTGTCCTGCTCCCAGCTGTGTACCACCTTTGTCCTGCTCCCAGTCGTGTACCACCTCTGTCCTGCTCCCAGCTGTGTACCACCTCTGTCCTGCTCCCAGTAGTGTACCACCTCTGTCCTGCTCCCAGCCATGTACCACCTCTGTCCTGCTCCCAGCCGTGTACCACCTCTGTCCTGCCGTGTACCACCTCTGTCCTGCCCCCTGCCGTGTGCCACCTCTGTCCTGCCCCCTGCTGTGTACCACCTCTGTCCTGCCCCCTGCCGTGGACCACCTCTGTCCTGCCCCTTGCCATGTACCACCTCTGTTCTGCCCCCTGTCATGTACCACCTCTGTCCTGCCCCATGCCGTGTACCACCTCTGTCCTGCTCCATGCCGTGTACTACCTCTGTCCTGCCCCATGCCGTGTACCACCACTGTCCTACACCTTGTCTTGTACCACCTCTGTCCTGCCCCCTGCCGTGTACCACCTCTGTCCTGCCCTCTGCCATGTACCAATGCTGTCCTGCCTCCAGCCGTGTACCACCTCTGTCCTGCCCCCTGCCATGTACCACCTCTGTTCTGCCCCCTGCCGTGTACCGTCATTGTCCTGCCCCCAGCTGTGTACCATCTCTGTCCTGCTCTCAGCCATGTACCACCTCTGTCCTGCCCCCTGCCGTGTATCACCACTGTCCTACACCTTGTCTTGTACCACCTCTGTCCTGCCCCCTGTCGTGTACCACCTCTATCCTGCCCCCTGCCGTGTACCACCTCTGCCCTGCTGTGTACCACCTCTGTCCTGCCCCATGTCGTGTACCACCTCTATCCTGCCCCCTGCCGTGTACCACCTCTGCCCTGCTCCCTGCTGTGTACCACCTCTGCCTTGCTCCCTGCCGTGTATCACCTCTGTCCTGCCGTGTACCACCTCTGTCCTGCCCCCTGCCGTGTGCCACCTCTGTCCTGCCCCCTGCTGTGTACCACCTCTGTCCTGCCCCCTGCCGTGGACTACCTCTGTGCTGCCCCTTGCCATGTACCACCTCTGTTCTGCCCCCTGTCATGTACCACCTCTGTCCTGCCCCATGCCGTGTACCACCTCTGTCCTGCTCCATGCCGTGTACTACCTCTGTCCTGCCCCATGCCGTGTACCACCACTGTCCTACACCTTGTCTTGTACCACCTCTGTCCTGCCCCCTGCCGTGTACCACCTCTGTCCTGCCCTCTGCCATGTACCAATGCTGTCCTGCCTCCAGCCGTGTACCACCTCTGTCCTGCCCCCTGCCATGTACCACCTCTGTTCTGCCCCCTGCCGTGTACCGTCATTGTCCTGCCTCCAGCTGTGTACCATCTCTGTCCTGCTCTCAGCCATGTACCACCTCTGTCCTGCCCCCTGCCGTGTATCACCACTGTCCTACACCTTGTCTTGTACCACCTCTGTCCTGCCCCCTGTCGTGTACCACCTCTATCCTGCCCCCTGCCGTGTACCACCTCTGCCCTGCTGTGTACCACCTCTGTCCTGCCCCCTGTCGTGTACCACCTCTATCCTGCCCCCTGCCGTGTACCACCTCTGCCCTGCTCCCTGCCGTGTACCACCTCTGTCCTGCCCCCTGCCGTGTACGACCTCTGTCCTGCTCCCTGCCGTGTACCACCTCTGTCCTGCCCCCTGCCGTGTACCACCTCTGTCCTGCCTCCTGCCGTGTACCACCTCTGTCCTGCTCCCTGCCGTGTACCACCTCTGTCCAGCTCAGCCATCCAGTCAGGTGCAGGGCCGTGCTGAGCTGTTGGTGTTTTGATTGACAGCTCAGCCGTCCAGTCAGGTGCAGGGCCGTGCTGAGCTGTTGGTGTTTTGATTGACAGCTCAGCCGTCCAGTCAGGTGCAGGGCCGTGCTGAGCTGTTGGTGTTTTGATTGACAGCTCAGCCGTCCAGTCAGGTGCAGGGCCGTGCTGAGCTGTTGGTGTTTTGATTGACAGCTCAGCCGTCCAGTCAGGTGCAGGGCCGTGCTGAGCTGTTGGTGTTTTGATTGACAGCTCAGCCGTCCAGTCAGGTGCAGGGCTGTGCTGAGCTGTTGGTGTTTTGAGTGACAGCTCAGCCGTCCAGTCAGGTGCAGGGCCATGCTGAGCTGTTGGTGTTTTGATTGACAGCTCAGCAGTCAGGTGCAGGGCCGTGCTGAGCTGTTGGTGTTTTGATTGACAGCTCAGCAGTCAGGTGCAGGGCCGTGCTGATCTGTTGGTGTTTTGATTGACAGCTCAGCCGTCCAGTCAGGTGCAGATCTGTGCTGAGCTGTTGGTGTTTTGATTGACAGCTCAGCCGTCTAGTTAGGTGCAGGGCCATGCTGAGCTGTTGGTGTTTTGATTGACAGCTCAGCAGTCAGGTGCAGGGTCGTGCTGAGCTGTTGGTGTTTTGATTGACAGCTCAGCAGTCAGGTGCAGGGCCGTGCTGATCTGTTGGTGTTTTGATTGACAGCTCAGCCGTCCAGTCAGGTGCAGATCTGTGCTGAGCTGTTGGTGTTTTGATTGACAGCTCAGCCGTCTAGTTAGGTGCAGGGCCATGCTGAGCTGTTGGTGTTTTGATTGACAGCTCAGCCGTCCAGTCAGGTGCAGGGCCATGCTGAGCTGTTGGTGTTTTGATTGACAGCTCAGCCGTCCAGTCAGGTGCAGGGCCGTGCTGAGCTGTTGGTGTTTTGATTGACAGCTCAGCAGTCAGGTGCAGGGCCGTGCTGAGCTGTTGGTGTTTTGATTGACAGCTCAGCCGTCCAGTCAGGTGCAGGGCCATGCTGAGCTGTTGGTGTTTTGATTGACAGCTCAGCCGTCCAGTCAGGTGCAGGGCTGTGCTGAGCTGTTGGTGTTTTGAGTGACAGCTCAGCCGTCCAGTCAGGTGCAGGGCCATGCTGAGCTGTTGGTGTTTTGATTGACAGCTCAGCAGTCAGGTGCAGGGCCGTGCTGAGCTGTTGGTGTTTTGATTGACAGCTCAGCAGTCAGGTGCAGGGCCGTGCTGATCTGTTGGTGTTTTGATTGACAGCTCAGCCGTCCAGTCAGGTGCAGATCTGTGCTGAGCTGTTGGTGTTTTGATTGACAGCTCAGCCGTCTAGTTAGGTGCAGGGCCATGCTGAGCTGTTGGTGTTTTGATTGACAGCTCAGCAGTCAGGTGCAGGGTCGTGCTGAGCTGTTGGTGTTTTGATTGACAGCTCAGCAGTCAGGTGCAAGGCCGTGCTGATCTGTTGGTGTTTTGATTGACAGCTCAGCCGTCCAGTCAGGTGCAGATCTGTGCTGAGCTGTTGGTGTTTTGATTGACAGCTCAGCCGTCTAGTTAGGTGCAGGGCCATGCTGAGCTGTTGGTGTTTTGATTGACAGCTCAGCCGTCCAGTCAGGTGCAGGGCCATGCTGAGCTGTTGGTGTTTTGATTGACAGCTCAGCCGTCCAGTCAGGTGCAGGGCCGTGCTGAGCTGTTGGTGTTTTGATTGACAGCTCAGCAGTCAGGTGCAGGGCCGTGCTGAGCTGTTGGTGTTTTGATTGACAGCTCAGCCGTCCAATCAGGTGCAGGGCCGTGCTGAGCTGTTGGTGTTTTGATTGACAGCTCAGCAGTCAGGTGCAGGGTCGTGCTGAGCTGTTGGTGTTTTGATTGACAGCACAGCCGTCCAGTCAGGTGCAGGGCCGTGCTGATCTGTTGGTGTTTTGATTGACAGCTCAGCCGTCCAGTCACGTGCAGGGTCGTGCTGATCTGTTGGTGTTTTGATTGACAGCTCGGCCGTTCAGTCAGGTGCAGGGCCGTGCTGAGCTGTTGGTGTTTTGATTGACAGCTCAGCCGTCCAGTCAGGTGCAGGGCCGTGCTGATCTGTTGGTGTTTTGATTGACAGCTCAGCCGTCCAGTCAGGTACAGGGCCGTGCTGATCTGTTGGTGTTTTGATTGACAGCTCAGCCATCTAGTCAGGTGCAGGGCCGTGCTGAGCTGTTGTTGTTTTGATTGACAGCTCAGCCGTCCAGTCAGGTGCAGGGCCGTGCTGATCTGTTGGTGTTTTGATTGACAGCTCAGCCGTCCAGTCAGGTGCAGGGCCGTGCTGATCTGTTGGTGTTTTGATTGACAGCTCAGCCGTCTAGTCAGGTGCAGGGCCGTGCTGAGCTTTTGGTGTTTTGATTGACAGCTCGGCTGAGTAATCTGAGACTGGGAGGTTCTGGGCTGGGCCTTCAGGTGTTTCCTGTCCTAGGCTTCTTAGCTGGGCTGTCAGTCCCGGATCTCTGCCAGACGTACCTTCAGCTCTGTGCCCTGTGTTCTGCTTGTGGATCTCTTTGCTGCCTGACCTTACACCTTCTTCTGACCATCCGTGTTGCCTGCTCCTTTTGCCATGATCTGCTTTCCTAACAATATCAGTTGCAGGGTCTGATAATTAGTCTTATGAACTCTTCCTCCATGCCTCCTCTGCCGGCAGTGGCTGTGACGTCAGTACCCTCGGATGTACAGTTGGTTCCTCCTGAACCTGTAATGGCCCTCCCTGGAGAGATAAAACAGTTTAGGGTGTTCAGGGAGAGCTGTAGGCTATTTTTTTACCATTACCCCACTCGTCTGGGGATGAGTGCCAGTGGGTGGGAACAATCTTGTCCCTAGTGCGTGGGGTTCCTCAGACCTAGGCATTTTCTTTGTCCCCCCTAAGGCCCAGAATGGTCTTCTATGGATACTTTAGGTTTGATCTGTGACAAATCCGACTGGATCTAGGTCGCTGAGGCAAAGATCATGAACCTAATACAGGGGGGCCACACTGCTGAGAACTACTCAGTAAAGAACTGGCTCAGTGATAGGAAACAAAGGGTGGTTATTAATGGAAAACACTCAGACTGGGTCTCAGGTAACAGTGGGGTACCACAGGGGTCAGTATTGGGGTACCACAGGGGTCAGTATTGGGCCCCCTTCTATTTAACATATTTATTAATGACCTTGTAGGGGGCATACAGAGTAATATTTCAATATTTGCAGATGACACTAAACTCTGCAGGGTAATCAATACAGAGGAGGACAATTTTATATTACAGGAGGATCTATGTAAACTAGAAGCTTGGGCTGATAAACGGCAAATGAGCTTTAATGGGGATAAATGTAAGGTAATGCACTTGGGCAGAGGAAATAAAATGTATAATTATATGCTTAATTGTAAAACACTGGGCAAAACTGTAACTGAAAAAGACCTGGGTGTATTGGTGGACGACAAGCTCACGTTTAGTGGCCAGTGTCAGGCAGCTGCTGCAAAGGCAAATAAAATAATGGGATGCATTAAAAGAGGCATAGATGCTCATGAGGAGAAGATAATTTTACCTCTATACAAGTCACTAGTGCGACCACACTTAGAATACTGTGTACAGTTCTGGTCTCCGGTGTATAAGAAAGACATTGCTGAACTAGAGCGGGTGCAGAGAAGAGCGACCAAGGTTATTAGAGGACTGGGGGGTCTGCAATACCAAGACAGGTTATTAGAGGACTGGGGGGTCCGCAATACCAAGACAGGTTATTAGAGGACTGGGGGGTCTGCAATACCAAGACAGGTTATTGGAGGACTGGGGGGTCTGCAATACCAAGACAGGTTATTAGAGGACTGGGGGGTCTGCAATACCAAGACAGGTTATTAGAGGACTGGGGGGTCTGCAATACCAAGACAGGTTATTAGAGGACTGGGGGGTCTGCAATACCAAGACAGGTTATTAGAGGACTGGGGGGTCTGCAATACCAAGAAAGTTTATTAGAGGACTGGGGGGTCTGCAATACCAAGACAGGTTATTAGAGGACTGGGGGGTCTGCAATACCAAGACAGGTTATTAGAGGACTGGGGGGTCTGCAATACCAAGACAGGTTATTAGAGGACTGAGGGGTCTGCAATACCAATACAAGTTATTAGAGGACTGGGGGGCCTGCAATACCAAGACAGGTTATTAGAGGACTGGGGGGTCTGCAATACCAAGACAGGTTATTAGAGGACTGGGGGATCTGCAATACCAAGACAGGTTATTAGAGGACTGAGGGTCTGCAATACCAAGACAGGTTATTAGAGGACTGGGGGGTCTGCAATACCAAGACAGGTTATTAGAGGACTGGGGGGTCTGCAATACCAAGACAGGTTATTAGAGGACTGGGGGGTCTGCAATACCAAGACAGGTTATTAGAGGACTGGGGGGTCTGCAATACCAAGACAGGTTATTAGAGGACTGGGGGGTCTGCAATACCAAGACAGGTTATTAGAGGACTGGGGGGTCTGCAATACCAAGACAGGTTATTACAGGACTGGGGGGTCTGCAATACCAAGACAGGTTATTAGAGGACTGGGGGGTCTGCAATACCAAGACAGGTTATTAGAGGACTGGGGGTCTGCAGTACCAAGACAGGTTATTAGAGGACTGGGGGGTCTGCAATACCAAGACAGGTTATTAGAGGACTGGGGGGTCTGCAATACCAAGACCGGTTATTAGAGGACTGGGGGGTCTGCAATACCAAGACCGGTTATTAGAGGACTGGGGGGTCTGCAATACCAAGACAGGTTATTAGAGGACTCGGGGGTCTGCAATACCAAGACAGGTTATTACAGGACTGGGGAGTCTGCAATACCAAGACAGGTTATTAGAGGACTGAGGGGTCTGCAATACCAAGACAGGTTATTACAGGACTGGGGGGTCTGCAATACCAAGACAGGTTATTAGAGGATTGGGGGGTCTGCAATACCAAGACAGGTTATTAGAGGACTGGGGGGTCTACAATACCAAGACAGGTTATTAGAGGACTGGGGGGTCTGCAATACCAAGACAGGTTATTAGAGGACAGGGGGGTCTGAAATACCAAGACAGGTTATTAGAGGACTGGGGGGTCTGCAATACCAAGACAGGTTATTAGAGGACTGGGTGGTCTGCAATACCAAGACAGGTTATTAGAGGACGGAGGGGTCTGCAATACCAAGACAGGTTATTAGAGGACTGGGGGGTCTGCAATACCAAGACAGGTTATTAGAGGACTGGGGGGTCTGCAATACCAAGACAGGTTATTAGAGGCTGGGGGGTCTGCAATACCAAGACAGGTTATTACAGGACTGGGGGGGGGGGGTCTGCAATACCAAGACAGGTTATTAGAGAACTGGGGGGTCTGCAATACTAAGACAGGTTATTAGAGGACGGGGGGTCTGCAATACCAAGACAGGTTATTAGAGGACTGGGGGGTCTGCAATACCAAGACAGGTTATTAGAGGACTGGGGGGTCTGCAATACCAAGACAGGTTATTAGAGGACTGGGGGGTCTGCAATACCAAGACAGGTTATTAGAGGACTGGGGGGTCTGCAATACCAAGACAGGTTATTAGAGGACTGGGGGGTCTGCAATACCAAGACAGGTTATTAGAGGACTGGGGGTCTGCAATACCAAGACAGGTTATTAGAGGACTGGGGGGTCTGCAATACCAAGACAGGTTATTAGAGGACTGGGGGGTCTGCAATACCAAGACCAGTTATTAGAGGACTGGGGGGTCTGCAATACCAAGACAGGTTATTAGAGGACTGGGGGGTCTGCAATACCAAGACAGGTTATTAGAGGACTGGGGGGTCTGCAATACCAAGACAGGTTATTAGAGGACTGGGGGTCTGCAATACCAAGACAGGTTATTAGAGGACTGGGGGGTCTGCAATACCAAGACAGGTTATTAGAGGACTGGGGGGTCTGCAATACCAAGACCGGTTATTAGAGGACTGGGGGGTCTGCAATACCAAGACAGGTTATTAGAGGACTGGGGGGTCTGCAATACCAAGACAGGTTATTAGAGGACTGGGGGGTCTGCAATACCAAGACAGGTTATTAGAGGACTGGAGGGTCTGCAATACCAAGACAGGTGATTAGAGGACTGGGGGGTCTGCAATACCAAGACAGGTTATTAGAGGACTGGGGGGTCTGCAATACCAAGACAGGTTATTAGAGGACTGGGGGGTCTGCAATACCAAGACAGGTTATTAGAGGACTGGGGGGTCTGCAATACCAAGACAGATTATTAGAGGACTGGGGGGTCTGCAATACCAAGAAAGGTTATTAGAGGACTGGTGGGTCTGCAATACCAAGACAGGTTATTAGATGACTGGGGGGTCTGCAATACCAAGACAGGTTATTAGAGGACTGGGGGATCTGCAATACCAAGACAGGTTATTAGAGGACTGAGGGGTCTGCAATACCAAGACAGGTTATTAGAGGACTGGGGGGTCTGCAATACCAAGACAGGTTATTAGAGGACTGGGGGGTCTGCAATACCAAGAAAGGTTATTAGAGGACTGGGGGGTCTGCAATACCAAGACAGGTTATTAGAGGACAAGGGGGTCTGCAATGCCAAGACAGGTTATTAGAGGACTGGGGGGTCTGCAATACCAAGACAGGTTATTAGAGGACTGGGGGATCTGCAATACCAAGACAGGTTATTAGAGGACTGAGGGTCTGCAATACCAAGACAGGTTATTAGAGGACTCGGGGGTCTGCAATACCAAGACAGGTTATTAGAGGACTGGGGGGTCTGCAATACCAAGACAGGTTATTAGAGGACTGGGGGGTCTGCAATACCAAGACAGGTTATTAGAGGACTGGGGGGTCTGCAATACCAAGACAGGTTATTAGAGGACTGGGGGGTCTGCAATACCAAGACAGGTTATTAGAGGACTGGGGGGTCTGCAATACCAAGAAAGGTTATTAGAGGACTGGGGGGTCTGCAATACCAAGACAGGTTATTAGAGGACTGGGGGATCTGCAATACCAAGACAGGTTATTAGAGGACTGGGGGGTCTGCAATACCAAGACAGGTTATTAGAGGACTGGGGGGTCTGCAATACCAAGACAGGTTATTACAGGACTGGGGGGGGGGTCTGCAATACCAAGACAGGTTATTAGAGGACTGGGGGGTCTGCAATACCAAGACAGGTTATTAGAGGACGGGGGGGTCTGCAATACCAAGACAGGTTATTAGAGGACTGGGGGGTCTGCAATACCAAGACAGGTTATTAGAGGACGGGGGGGTCTGCAATACCAAGACAGGTTATTAGAGGACTGGGGGGTCTGCAATACCAAGACAGGTTATTAGAGGACTGGGGGGTCCGCAATACCAAGACAGGTTATTAGAGGACTGGGGGGTCTGAAACACCAAGACAGGTTATTAGAGGACTGGGGGGTCTGCAATACCAAGACAGGTTATTACAGGACTGGGGGGGGGTGTGCAATACCAAGACAGGTTATTAGAGGACTGGGGGGTCTGCAATACCAAGACAGGTTATTAGAGGACGGGGGGATCTGCAATACCAAGACAGGTTATTAGAGGACTGGGGGGTCTGCAATACCAAGACAGGTTATTAGAGGACTGGGGGGTCTGCAATACCAAGACAGGTTATTAGAGGCTGGGGGGTCTGCAATACCAAGACAGGTTATTACAGGACTGGGGGGGGGGGTCTGCAATACCAAGACAGGTTATTAGAGGACTGGGGGGTCTGCAATACCAAGACAGGTTATTAGAGGACTGAGGGGTCTGCAATACCAAGACAGGTTATTAGAGGACTGGGGGGTCCGCAATACCAAGACAGGTTATTAGAGGACTGGGGTGTCTGCAATACCAAGACAGGTTATTAGAGGACTGGGGGGTCGGCAATACTAAGACAGGTTATTAGAGGACTTGGGGGTCTGCAATACCAAGACAGGTTATTAGAGGACTGGGGGGTCTGCAATACCAAGACAGGTTATGAGAGGACTGGGGGGTCTGCAATACCAAGACAGGTTATTAGAGGACTGGGGGGTCTGCAATACCAAGACAGGTTATTAGAGGACTGGGAGGTCTGCAATACCAAGACAGGTTATTAGAGGACTGGGGGGTCTGCAATACCAAGACAGGTTATTAGAGGACTGGGGGGTCTGCAATACCAAGACAGGTTATTAGAGGACTGGGGGGTCTGCAATACCAAGACCGGTTATTAGAGGACTGGGGGGTCTGCAATACTAAGACAGGTTATTAGAGGACTGGGGGGTCTGCAATACCAAGACAGGTTATTAGAGGACTGGGGGGTCTGCAATACCAAGACAGGTTATTACAGGACTGGGGAGTCTGCAATACCAAGACAGGTTATTAGAGGACTGGGGGGTCTGCAATACCAAGACAGGTTATTAGAGGACTGGGGGGGTCTGCAATACCAAGACAGGTTATTAGAGGACTGGGGAGTCTGCAATACCAAGACAGGTTATTAGAGGACTGGGGGGTCTGCAATACCAAGACAGGTTATTAGAGGACTGGGGGGTCTGCAATACCAAGACAGGTTATTAGAGGACTGGGGGGTCTGCAATACCAAGACAGGTTATTAGAGGACTGGGGGGTCTGCAATACCAAGACAGGTTATTAGATGACTGGGGGGTCTGAAATACCAAGACAGGTTATTAGAGGACTGGGGGGGTCTGCAATACCAAGACAGGTTATTAGAGGACTGGGGGTCGGCAATACTAAGACAGGTTATTAGAGGACTGGGGGGTCTGCAATACCAAGACAGGTTATTAGAGGACTGGGGGGTCTGCAATACTAAGACAGGTTATTAGAGGACTGGGGAGTCTGCAATACCAAGACAGGTTATTAGAGGACTGGGGGGTCTGCAATACTAAGACAGGTTATTAGAGGACTGGGGAGTCTGCAATACCAAGACAGGTTATTAGAGGACTGGGGGGTCTGCAATACCAAGACAGGTTATTAGAGGACTGGGGGGTCTGTAATACCAAGACAGGTTATTAGAGGCTGGGGGGTCTGCAATACCAAGACAGGTTATTAGAGGACTGGGGGGGGGGTCTGCAATACCAAGACAGGTTATTAGAGGACTGGGGGGTCTGCAATACCAAGACAGGTAATTAGAGGACGAGGGGGTCTGCAATACCAAGACAGGCTATTACAGGACTGGGGGTGGGGTCTGCAATACTAAGACAGGTTATTAGAGGACTGGGGGGGGTCTGCAATACTAAGACAGGTTATTACAGGACTGGGGGGGTCTGCAATACTAAGACAGGTTATTAGAGGACTGGGGGGTCTGCAGTACCAAGACAGGTTATTAGAGGACTGGGGGGGGGGGTCTGCAATACTAAGACAGGTTATTAGAGGACTGGGGGGTCTGAAATACCAAGACAGGTTATTACAGGACTGGGGGGGGTCTGCAATACTAAGACAGGTTATTAGAGGACTGGGGGGGGGGTCTGCAATACTAAGACAGGTTATTAGAGGACTGGGGGGTCTGAAATACCAAGACAGGTTATTAGAGGACTGGGGGTCTGCAATACCAAGACAGGTTATTAGAGGACTGGGGGGTCTGCAATACCAAGACAGGTTATTAGAGGACTGGGGGGTCGGTAATACTAAGGTTATTAGAGGACTGGGGGGTCTGCAATACTAAGACAGGTTATTAGAGGACTGGGGGGGTCTGCAATACCAAGACAGGTTATTAGAGGACTGGGGGGTCTGCAATACCAAGACACGTTATTAGAGGACTGGGGGGTCTGCAATACCAAGACAGGTTATTAGAGGACTGGGGGGTCTGCATTACCAAGACATGTTATTAGAGGACTGGGGAGTCTGCAATACCAAGACAGGTTATTAGAGGACTGGGGGGTCTGCAATACCAAGACAGGTTATTAGAGGACTGGGGGGTCTGCATTACCAAGACAGGTTATTGGAGGACTGGGGGGTCTGCAATACCAAGACAGGTTATTAGAGGACTGGGGGGTCTACAATACCAAGACAGGTTATTAGAGGACTGTGGGGTCTACAATACCAAGACAGGTTATTAGAGGACTGGGGGGTCTGCAATACCAAGACAGGTTATTAGAGGACTGGGGGGTCTGCAATACCAAGACAGGTTATTAGAGGACTGGGGGGTCTGCAATACCAAGACAGGTTATTAGAGGACTGGGGGTGTCTGCAATACCAAGACAGGTTATTAGAGGACTGGGGGGTCTGCAATACCAAGACAGGTTATTAGAGGACTGGGGGGTCTGCAATACCAAGACAGGTTATTAGAGGACTGGGGGGTCTGCAATAACAAGACAGGTTATTAGAGGACTGGGGGGTCTGCAATACCAACACAGGATATTAGAGGACTGGGGGGTCTGCAATACCAAGATAGGTTATTAGAGGACTGGGGGGTCTGCAATACCAAGACAGGTTATTAGAGGACTGGGGGGGTCGGCAATACTAAGGTTATTAGAGGACTGGGGGGTCTGCAATACTAAGACAGGTTATTAGAGGACTGGGGGGGTCTGCAATACCAAGACAGGTTATTAGAGGACTGGGGGGTCTGCAATACCAAGACACGTTATTAGAGGACTGGGGGGTCTGCAATACCAAGACAGGTTATTAGAGGACTGGGGGGTCTGCAATACCAAGACAGGTTATTAGAGGACTGGGGGGGGGTCTGCAATACCAAGACAGGTTATTAGAGGGCTGGGGGGTCTGCAATACCAAGACAGGTTATTAGAGGACTGGGGTGGTCTGCAATACCAAGACAGGTTATTAGAGGACTGGGGGGTCTGCAATACCAAGACAGGTTATTGGAGGACTGTGGGGTCTGCAATACCAAGACAGGTTATTAGAGGACTGGGGGGGTCTGCAATACCAAGACAGGTTATTAGAGGACTGGGGGGTCTGCAATACCAAGACAGGTTATTAGAGGACTGGGGGGTCTGCAATAACAAGACAGGTTATTAGAGGACTGGGGGGTCTGCAATACCAAGACAGGTTATTAGAGGACTGGGGGGTCTGCAATACCAAGACAGGTTATTAGAGGACTGGGGGGTCAGCAATACTAAGACAGGTTATTAGAGGACTGGGGGGGTCTGCAATACCAAGACAGGTTATTAGAGGACTGGGGGGTCTGCAATACCAAGACAGGTTATTAGAGGACTGGGGGGTCTGCAATACCAAGACAGGTTATTAGAGGACTGGGGGGTCTGCAATACTAAGACAGGTTATTAGAGGACTGGGGGGGTCTGCAATACCAAGACACCTTATTAGAGGACTGGGGGGTCTGCAATACCAAGACACGTTATTAGAGGACTGGGGGGTCTGCAATACCAAGACAGGTTATTAGAGGACTGGGGGGTCTGCATTACCAAGACATGTTATTAGAGGACTGGGGAGTCTGCAATACCAAGACAGGTTATTAGAGGACTGGGGGGTCTGCAATACCAAGACAGGTTATTAGAGGACTGGGGGGTCTGCATTACCAAGACAGGTTATTGGAGGACTGGGGGGTCTGCAATACCAAGACAGGTTATTAGAGGACTGGGGGGTCTACAATACCAAGACAGGTTATTAGAGGACTGGGGGGTCTACAATACCAAGACAGGTTATTAGAGGACTGGGGGGTCTGCAATACCAAGACAGGTTATTAGAGGACTGGGGGTCTGCAATACCAAGACAGGTTATTAGAGGACTGGGGGGTCTGCAATACCAAGACAGGTTATTAGAGGACTGGGGGTGTCTGCAATACCAAGACAGGTTATTAGAGGACTGGGGGGTCTGCAATACCAAGACAGGTTATTAGAGGACTGAGGGGTCTGCAATACCAAGACAGGTTATTAGAGGACTGGGGGGTCTGCAATAACAAGACAGGTTATTAGAGGACTGGGGGGTCTGCAATACCAAGACAGGATATTAGAGGACTGGGGGGTCTGCAATACCAAGATAGGTTATTAGAGGACTGGGGGGTCTGCAATACCAAGACAGGTTATTAGAGGACTGGGGGGGTCGGCAATACTAAGGTTATTAGAGGACTGGGGGGTCTGCAATACTAAGACAGGTTATTAGAGGACTGGGGGGGTCTGCAATACCAAGACAGGTTATTAGAGGACTGGGGGGTCTGCAATACCAAGACACGTTATTAGAGGACTGGGGGGTCTGCAATACCAAGACAGGTTATTAGAGGACTGGGGGGTCTGCAATACCAAGACAGGTTATTAGAGGACTGGGGGGGGGGTCTGCAATACCAAGACAGGTTATTAGAGGGCTGGGGGGTCTGCAATACCAAGACAGGTTATTAGAGGGCTGGGGGGTCTGCAATACCAAGACAGGTTATTAGAGGACTGGGGTGGTCTGCAATACCAAGACAGGTTATTAGAGGACTGGGGGGTCTGCAATACCAAGACAGGTTATTAGAGGACTGGGGGGTCTGCAATACCAAGACAGGTTATTAGAGGACTGGGGGGTCTGCAATACCAAGACAGGTTATTAGAGGACTCTGGGGTCTGCAATACCAAGACAGGTTATTAGAGGACTGGGGGGTCTGCAATAACAAGACAGGTTATTAGAGGACTGGGGGGTCTGCAATACCAAGACAGGTTATTTGAGGACTGGGGGGTCTGCAATACCAAGACAGGTTATTAGAGGACTGGGGGGTCGGCAATACTAAGACAGGTTATTAGAGGACTGGGGGGGTCTGCAATACCAAGACAGGTTATTAGAGGACTGGGGGGTCTGCAATACCAAGACAGGTTATTAGAGGACTGGGGGGTCTGCAATACCAAGACAGGTTATTAGAGGACTGGGGGGTCTGCAATACTAAGACAGGTTATTAGAGGACTGGGGGGGTCTGCAATACCAAGACAGGTTATTAGAGGACTGGGGGGTCTGCAATACCAAGACACGTTATTAGAGGACTGGGGGGTCTGCAATACCAAGACAGGTTATTAGAGGACTGGGGGGTCTGCATTACCAAGACATGTTATTAGAGGACTGGGGAGTCTGCAATACCAAGACAGGTTATTAGAGGACTGGGGGGTCTGCAATACCAAGACAGGTTATTAGAGGACTGGGGGGTCTGCATTACCAAGACAGGTTATTGGAGGACTGGGGGGTCTGCAATACCAAGACAGGTTATTAGAGGACTGGGGGGTCTACAATACCAAGACAGGTTATTAGAGGACTGGGGGGTCTACAATACCAAGACAGGTTATTAGAGGACTGGGGGGTCTGCAATACCAAGACAGGTTATTAGAGGACTGGGGGGTCTGCAATACCAAGACAGGTTATTAGAGGACTGGGGGGTCTGCAATACCAAGACAGGTTATTAGAGGACTGGGGGTGTCTGCAATACCAAGACAGGTTATTAGAGGACTGGGGGGTCTGCAATACCAAGACAGGTTATTAGAGGACTGAGGGGTTTGCAATACCAAGACAGGTTATTAGAGGACTGGGGGGTCTGCAATAACAAGACAGGTTATTAGAGGACTGGGGGGTCTGCAATACCAAGACAGGATATTAGAGGACTGGGGGGTCTGCAATACCAAGATAGGTTATTAGAGGACTGGGGGGTCTGCAATACCAAGACAGGTTATTAGAGGACTGGGGGGTCTGCAATACCAAGACAGGTTATTAGAGGACTGAGGGGTTTGCAATACCAAGACAGGTTATTAGAGGACTGGGGGGTCTGCAATAACAAGACAGGTTATTAGAGGACTGTGGGGTCTGCAATACCAAGACAGGATATTAGAGGACTGGGGGGTCTGCAATACCAAGACAGGTTATTAGAGGACTGGGGGGTCTGCAATACTAAGACAGGTTATTAGAGGACTGGGGGGGTCTGCAATACCAAGACAGGTTATTAGAGGACTGGGGGGTCTGCAATACCAAGACACGTTATTAGAGGACTGGGGGGTCTGCAATACCAAGACAGGTTATTAGAGGACTGGGGGGTCTGCAATACCAAGACAGGTTATTAGAGGACTGGGGGGGGGGGTCTGCAATACCAAGACAGGTTATTAGAGGGCTGGGGGGTCTGCAATACCAAGACAGGTTATTAGAGGGCTGGGGGGTCTGCAATACCAAGACAGGTTATTAGAGGACTGGGGTGGTCTGCAATACCAAGACAGGTTATTAGAGGACTGGGGGGTCTGCAATACCAAGACAGGTTATTGGAGGACTGGGGGGTCTGCAATACCAAGACAGGTTATTAGAGGACTGGGGGGGTTTGCAATACCAAGACAGGTTATTAGAGGACTGGGGGGTCTGCAATACCAAGACAGGTTATTAGAGGACTGGGGGGTCTGCAATAACAAGACAGGTTATTAGAGGACTGGGGGGTCTGCAATACCAAGACAGGTTATTAGAGGACTGGGGGGTCTGCAATACCAAGACAGGTTATTAGAGGACTGGGGGGTCGGCAATACTAAGACAGGTTATTAGAGGACTGGGGGGGTCTGCAATACCAAGACAGGTTATTAGAGGACTGGGGGGTCTGCAATACCAAGACAGGTTATTAGAGGACTGGGGGGTCTGCAATACCAAGACAGGTTATTAGAGGACTGGGGGGTCTGCAATACTAAGACAGGTTATTAGAGGACTGGGGGGGTCTGCAATACCAAGACAGGTTATTAGAGGACTGGGGGGTCTGCAATACCAAGACACGTTATTAGAGGACTGGGGGGTCTGCAATACCAAGACAGGTTATTAGAGGACTGGGGGGTCTGCATTACCAAGACATGTTATTAGAGGACTGGGGAGTCTGCAATACCAAGACAGGTTATTAGAGGACTGGGGGGTCTGCAATACCAAGACAGGTTATTAGAGGACTGGGGGGTCTGCATTACCAAGACAGGTTATTGGAGGACTGGGGGGTCTGCAATACCAAGACAGGTTATTAGAGGACTGGGGGGTCTACAATACCAAGACAGGTTATTAGAGGACTGGGGGGTCTACAATACCAAGACAGGTTATTAGAGGACTGGGGGGTCTGCAATACCAAGACAAGTTATTAGAGGACTGGGGGGTCTGCAATACCAAGACAGGTTATTAGAGGACTGGGGGGTCTGCAATACCAAGACAGGTTATTAGAGGACTGGGCGTGTCTGCAATACCAAGACAGGTTATTAGAGGACTGGGGGGTCTGCAATACCAAGACAGGTTATTAGAGGACTGAGGGGTCTGCAATACCAAGACAGGTTATTAGAGGACTGGGGGGTCTGCAATAACAAGACAGGTTATTAGAGGACTGGGGGGTCTGCAATACCAAGACAGGATATTAGAGGACTGGGGGGTCTGCAATACCAAGATAGGTTATTAGAGGACTGGGGGGTCTGCAATACCAAGACAGGTTATTAGACGACTGGGGGGGTCGGCAATACTAAGGTTATTAGAGGACTGGGGGGTCTGCAATACTAAGACAGGTTATTAGAGGACTGGGGGGTCTGCATTACCAAGACATGTTATTAGAGGACTGGGGAGTCTGCAATACCAAGACAGGTTATTAGAGGACTGGGGGGTCTGCAATACCAAGACAGGTTATTAGAGGACTGGGGGGGTCGGCAATACTAAGGTTATTAGAGGACTGGGGGGTCTGCAATACCAAGACAGGTTATTAGAGGACTGGGGGGTCTGCATTACCAAGACATGTTATTAGAGGACTGGGGAGTCTGCAATACCAAGACAGGTTATTAGAGGACTGGGGGGTCTGCAATACCAAGACAGGTTATTAGAGGACTGGGGGGTCTGCATTACCAAGACAGGTTATTGGAGGACTGGGGGGTCTGCAATACCAAGACAGGTTATTAGAGGACTGGGGGGTCTACAATACCAAGACAGGTTATTAGAGGACTGGGGGGTCTACAATACCAAGACAGGTTATTAGAGGACTGGGGGGTCTGCAATACCAAGACAGGTTATTAGAGGACTGGGGGGTCTGCAATACCAAGACAGGTTATTAGAGGACTGGGGGGTCTGCAATACCAAGACAGGTTATTAGAGGACTGGGCGTGTCTGCAATACCAAGACAGGTTATTAGAGGACTGGGGGGTCTGCAATACCAAGACAGGTTATTAGAGGACTGAGGGGTCTGCAATACCAAGACAGGTTATTAGAGGACTGGGGGGTCTGCAATAACAAGACAGGTTATTAGAGGACTGGGGGGTCTGCAATACCAAGACAGGATATTAGAGGACTGGGGGGTCTGCAATACCAAGATAGGTTATTAGAGGACTGGGGGGTCTGCAATACCAAGACAGGTTATTAGAGGACTGGGGGGGTCGGCAATACTAAGGTTATTAGAGGACTGGGGGGTCTGCAATACTAAGACAGGTTATTAGAGGACTGGGGGGGTCTGCAATACCAAGACAGGTTATTAGAGGACTGGGGGGTCTGCAATACCAAGACACGTTATTAGAGGACTGGGGGGTCTGCAATACCAAGACAGGTTATTAGAGGACTGGGGGGTCTGCAATACCAAGACAGGTTATTAGAGGACTGGGGGGGGGTCTGCAATACCAAGACAGGTTATTAGAGGGCTGGGGGGTCTGCAATACCAAGACAGGTTATTAGAGGACTGGGGTGGTCTGCAATACCAAGACAGGTTATTAGAGGACTGGGGGGTCTGCAATACCAAGACAGGTTATTGGAGGACTGGGGGGTCTGCAATACCAAGACAGGTTATTAGAGGGCTGGGGGGTCTGCAATACCAAGACAGGTTATTAGAGGGCTGGGGGGTCTGCAATACCAAGACAGGTTATTAGAGGACTGGGGTGGTCTGCAATACCAAGACAGGTTATTAGAGGACTGGGGGGTCTGCAATACCAAGACAGGTTATTGGAGGACTGGGGGGTCTGCAATACCAAGACAGGTTATTAGAGGACTGGGGGGGTCTGCAATACCAAGACAGGTTATTAGAGGACTGGGGGGTCTGCAATACCAAGACAGGTTTTTAGAGGACTGGGGGGTCTGCAATAACAAGACAGGTTATTAGAGGACTGGGGGGTCTGCAATACCAAGACAGGTTATTAGAGGACTGGGGGGTCTGCAATACCAAGACAGGTTATTAGAGGACTGGGGGGTCCACAATACCAAGACAGGTTGTTACACTTGGGGAAGGCTTAGGGGGGATCTTATTACTATGTACAAGTATATGAGGGGACAGTACAAAGACCTTTCTACTGATCTTTTTACTCTGAGGCCTGAGACGGGGACAAGGGGGCATCTTCTACGTCTGGAGGAAAGAAGGTTTAATCATAATCACAGACGTGGATTCTTTACTGTAAGGCTATGTGCCCACGATGCAGAAATGCTCAGGATTTTTCCTGAGCGTTTCTGCACCTCCCTGACAGAAAAAAACGCATGTGGACTGTACATGCGGATTGTACATGCGGATTGTACATGCGGATTTTACATGTGGATTGTACATGCGGACTGTACATGCGGATTGCACATGCGGATTGTACATGCGGATTGTACATGCGGATTGTACATGCGGATTGCACATTCGGATTGCACGTGCGGATTGTACATGCGGATTGTACGTGCGGATTGTACGTGCGGATTGTACGTGCGGATTGTACATGCGGATTGTACATGCGGATTGCACATGCGGATTGTACGTGCGGACTGTACGTGCGGATTGTACATGCGGATTGCACATTCGGATTGCACATGCGGATTGTACATGCGGATTGTACATGCGGATTGTACATGCGGATTGCACATTCGGATTGCACGTGCGGATTGTACGTGCGGATTGTACGTGCGGATTGTACGTGCGGATTGTACATGCGGATTGTACATGCGGATTGTACGTGCGGACTGTACGTGCGGATTGTACGTGCGGATTGTACATGCGGATTGTACGTGCGGATTGCACGTGCGGATTGCACGTGCGGATTGTACATGCGGATTGTACGTGCGGATTGTACATGCGGATTGTACATGCGGATTGTACGTGCGGATTGCACGTGCGGATTGTACGTGCGGACTGTACGTGCGGATTGCACGTGCGGATTGTACGTGCGGATTGTACGTGCGGATTGTACGTGCGGATTGTACATGCGGATTGCACATGCGGATTGTACGTGCGGACTGTACGTGCGGATTGTACATGCGGATTGCACATTCGGATTGCACATGCGGATTGTACATGCGGATTGTACATGCGGATTGCACATTCGGATTGCACGTGCGGATTGTACGTGAAGATTGTACGTGCGGATTGTACGTGCGGATTGTACGTGCGGACTGTACGTGCGGACTGTACGTGCGGATTGTACGTGCGGATTGTACATGCGGATTGTACATGCGGATTGCACATGCGGATTGCACATGCGGATTGTACGTGCGGACTGTACGTGCGGATTGTACGTGCGGATTGTACATGCGGATTGTACATGCGGATTCTACATGCGGATTGTACGTGCGGACTGTACGTGCGGATTGTACGTGCGGATTGTACATGCGGATTGTACATGCGGATTGTACATGCGGATTGCACTTGCGGATTGTACGTGCGGACTGTACGTGCGGATTGTACATGCGGATTGTACATGCGGATTGTACGTGCGGATTGTACGTGTGGATTGCACATGCAGATTGCACATGCGGATTGCACATGCGGATTGCACATGCGGATTGTACATGCGGACTGTACGTGCGGATTGTACATGCGGATTGCACATGCAGATTGCACATGCGGATTGCACATGCGGATTGCACATGCAGATTGCACATGCGGATTGTACATGCGGATTCTACATGCGGATTCTACATGCGGACTGTACATGCTGATTGTACATGCGGATTGTACATGCGGATTGTACATGCGGACTGTACATGCGGATTGCACATGCGGATTGTACATGCGGATTGTACATGCGGATTGTACATGCGGATTGCACATTCGGATTGCACGTGCGGATTGTACGTGCGGATTGCACATTCGGATTGCACGTGCGGATTTTACATGTGGATTGTACATGCGGACTGTACATGCGGATTGCACATGCGGATTGTACATGCGGATTTTACATGTGGATTGTACATGCGGACTGTACATGCGGATTGTACGTGCGGATTGCACATTCGGATTGCACGTGCGGATTTTACATGTGGATTGTACATGCGGACTGTACATGCGGATTGCACATGCGGATTGTACATGCGGATTTTACATGTGGATTGTACATGCGGACTGTACATGCGGATTGCACATGCGGATTGTACATGCGGATTTTACATGTGGATTGTACATGCGGATTGTACATGCGGATTGTACATGCGGATTGTACATGCGGATTGCACATTCGGATTGCACGTGCGGATTGTACATGTGGATTGTACATGCGGATTGTACGTGCGGATTGTACGTGCGGATTGTACATGCGGATTGTACATGCGGATTGCACATGCGGATTGTACGTGCGGACTGTACGTGCGGATTGTACGTGCGGATTGTACATGCGGATTGCACATGCAGATTGCACATGCGGATTGTACATGCGGATTCTACATGCGGATTCTACATGCGGACTGTACATGCGGATTGTACATGCGGATTGTACATGCGGATTGTACATGCGGACTGTACATGCGGATTGCACATGCGGATTGTACATGCGGATTGTACATGCGGATTGTACATGCGGATTGCACGTGCGGATTGTACATGCGGATTGCACATTCGGATTGCACGTGCGGATTTTACATGTGGATTGTACATGCGGACTGTACATGCGGATTGCACATGCGGATTGTACATGCGGATTTTACATGTGGATTGTACATGCGGACTGTACATGCGGATTGCACATGCGGATTGTACATGCGGATTGTACATGCGGATTGTACATGCGGATTGCACATTCGGATTGCACGTGCGGATTGTACATGTGGATTGTACATGCGGATTGTACGTGCGGATTGTACGTGCGGATTGTACATGCGGATTGTACATGCGGATTGCACATGCGGATTGTACGTGCGGACTGTACGTGCGGATTGTACGTGCGGATTGTACATGCGGATTGCACATTCGGATTGCACATGAGGATTGTACATGCGGATTGTACATGCGGATTGTACATGCGGATTGCACGTGCGGATTGTACGTGCGGATTGTACGTGCGGATTGTACGTGCGGATTGTACGTGCGGATTGCACGTGCGGATTGCACATGCGGATTGCACATGCGGACTGTACATGCGGATTCTACATGCGGACTGTACATGGGGATTGTACATGCGCATTGTACATGCGCATTGTACATGCGGATTGTACATGCGGACTGTACATGCGGATTGCACATGCGGATTGTACATGCGGATTGTACATGCGGATTGTACATGCGGATTGCACATGCGGATTGCACGTGCGGATTGTACATGCGGATTGTACATGCGGATTGTACATGCGGATTGTACATGCGGATTGCACATGCGGATTGTACGTGCGGACTGTACGTGCGGATTGTACGTGCGGATTGTACATGCGGATTGTACATGCGGATTGTACATGCGGATTGTACATGCGGATTGCACATGCGGATTGTACATGCGGATTTTTCGTGCGGATTGTACGTGCGGTTTGTACATGCGGATTGCACATGCGGATTGTACATGCGGATTGTACATGCGGATTGTACATGCGGATTCTACATGCGGACTGTACATGCGGATTGCACATGCGGATTGTACATGCGGATTGTACATGCGGATTGCACATTCGGATTGCACGTGCGGATTGTACATGCGGATTGTACATGCGGATTGTACGTGCGGATTGTACGTGCGGATTGTACGTGCGGATTGTACATGCGGATTGTACATGCGGATTGCACATGCGGATTGTACATGCGGATTGCACATGCGGATTGTACATGCGGATTGCACGTGCGGACTGTACGTGCGGACTGTACGTGCGGATTGTACGTGCGGATTGTACATGCGGATTGTACATGCGGATTGTACATGCGGATTGTACATGCGGATTGCACATGCGGATTGTACATGCGGATTGTACATGCGGATTGCACATTCGGATTGCACGTGCGAATTGTACATGCGGATTGTACATGCGGATTGTACGTGCGGATTGTACGTGCGGATTGTACGTGCGGATTGTACGTGCGGATTGTACATGCGGATTGTACGTGCGGATTGTACGTGCGGACTGTACGTGCGGACTGTACGTGCGGATTGTACGTGCGGATTGTACATGCGGATTGTACATGCGGATTGCACATGCGGATTGTACGTGCGGACTGTACGTGCGGATTGTACGTGCGGATTGTACATGCGGATTGTACATGCGGATTGCACTTGCGGATTGTACGTGCGGACTGTACGTGCGGATTGTACATGCGGATTGTACATGCGGATTCTAAATGCGGATTGTACATGCGGATTGCACATGCGGATTGCACGTGCGGATTGTACATGCGGATTGCACATGCAGATTGCACATGCGGATTGCACATGCGGATTGCACATGCGGATTTTACATGCTGACTGTACATGCGGATTCTACATGCGGATTCTACATGCGGACTGTACATGCGGATTCTACATGCGGATTCTACATGCGGATTGTACATGCGGACTGTACGTGCGGACTGTACGTGCGGATTGTACGTGCGGATTGTACGTGCGGATTGTACGTGCAGACTGTACGTGCGGATTGTACGTGCGGATTTTACGTGCGGATTGTACGTGCGGATTGTACGTGCGGATTGTACGTGCGGACTGTACGTGCGGATTGTACGTGCGGATTTTACGTGCGGACTGTACGTGCGGATTGTACATGCAGATTGCACATGCGGATTGCACATGCGGATTGCACATGCGGATTGTACATGCGGATTCTACATGTGGACTGTACATGTGGATTGCACATGCGGATTGTACATGCGGATTGTACATGCGGATTGTACATGCGGATTGTACGTGCGGATTGTACATGCGGATTGCACGTGCGGATTGTACGTGCGGATTGTACGTGCGGATTGTACGTGCGGATTGTATATGCGGATTGCACATGCGGATTGTACGTGCGGATTGCACATTCGGATTGCACATGCGGATTGTACATGCGGATTGTACATGCGGATTGCACATTCGGATTGCACGTGCGGATTGTACATGCGGATTGTACATGCGGATTGCACATTCGGATTGCACATGCGGATTGTACATGCGGATTGTACATGCGGATTGCACATTCGGATTGCACGTGCGGATTGTACGTGAAGATTGTACGTGCGGATTGTACGTGCAGATTGTACGTGCGGACTGTACGTGCGGATTGCACGTGCGGATTGTACGTGCGGATTGTACGTGCGGATTGTACGTGCGGATTGTACGTGCGGATTGTACATGCGGATTGCACATGCGGATTGTACGTGCGGACTGTACGTGCGGATTGTACATGCGGATTGCACATTCGGATTGCACATGCGGATTGTACATGCGGATTGTACATGCGGATTGCACATTCGGATTGCACGTGCGGATTGTACGTGAAGATTGTACGTGCGGATTGTACGTGCGGATTGTACGTGCGGACTGTACGTGCGGACTGTACGTGCGGATTGTACGTGCGGATTGTACATGCGGATTGTACATGCGGATTGCACATGCGGATTGCACATGCGGATTGTACGTGCGGACTGTACGTGCGGATTGTACGTGCGGATTGTACATGCGGATTGTACATGCGGATTCTACATGCGGATTGTACGTGCGGACTGTACGTGCGGATTGTACGTGCGGATTGTACATGCGGATTGTACATGCGGATTGTACATGCGGATTGCACTTGCGGATTGTACGTGCGGACTGTACGTGCGGATTGTACATGCGGATTGTACATGCGGATTGTACGTGCGGATTGTACGTGTGGATTGCACATGCAGATTGCACATGCGGATTGCACATGCGGATTGCACATGCGGATTGTACATGCGGACTGTACGTGCGGATTGTACATGCGGATTGCACATGCAGATTGCACATGCGGATTGCACATGCGGATTGCACATGCAGATTGCACATGCGGATTGTACATGCGGATTCTACATGCGGATTCTACATGCGGACTGTACATGCTGATTGTACATGCGGATTGTACATGCGGATTGTACATGCGGACTGTACATGCGGATTGCACATGCGGATTGTACATGCGGATTGTACATGCGGATTGTACATGCGGATTGCACATTCGGATTGCACGTGCGGATTGTACGTGCGGATTGCACATTCGGATTGCACGTGCGGATTTTACATGTGGATTGTACATGCGGACTGTACATGCGGATTGCACATGCGGATTGTACATGCGGATTTTACATGTGGATTGTACATGCGGACTGTACATGCGGATTGCACATGCGGATTGTACATGCGGATTGTACATGCGGATTGTACATGCGGATTGCACATTCGGATTGCACGTGCGGATTGTACATGTGGATTGTACATGCGGATTGTACGTGCGGATTGTACGTGCGGATTGTACGTGCGGATTGTACGTGCGGATTGTACGTGCGGATTGTACATGCGGATTGTACATGCGGATTGCACGTGCGGATTGTACGTGCGGACTGTACGTGCGGACTGTACGTGCGGATTGTACGTGCGGATTGTACATGCGGATTGTACATGCGGATTGCACATGCGGATTGCACGTGCGGATTGTACGTGCGGATTTTACGTGCGGATTGTACGTGCGGATTGTACGTGCGGACTGTACGTGCGGATTGTACGTGCGGATTGTACGTGCGGACTGTACGTGCGGATTGTACGTGCGGATTGTACGTGCGGATTGTACGTGTGGATTGTGCATGCGGATTGTACGTGCGGATCGTACATGCAGATTGTACATTCGGATTGTACATGCAGATTGTACATTCGGATTGTACATGCAGATTGTACATTCGGATTGTACATGCGGATTGTACATGCGGATTCTACATGCGGATTGTACATGCGGATTGTACGTGTGGATTGTACATGCGGATAACTAATTACAATCCAGTCCCATCTACGTTTGCATTAGTAGTGGTACCCCCACTGGGGATGTTCCTGGTGCTCGCCGACTGACCCGGCCGGGTCATCAGCCTCAGGCTGCAGGGGCATGTCCTCGTCCTCCTTAAACACGCGATGGATTCGAAGGGCGTACCACCTGCGTTCCCCATGCGGATTGTACATGCGGATTGTACATGCGGATTGCACATGCAGATTGCACATGCGGATTGCACATGCGGATTGTACATGCGGACTGTACATGCGGATTCTACATGCGGATTCTACATGCGGACTGTACATGCGGATTCTACATGCGGATTGTACATGCGGATTGTACATGCGGATTGTACATGCGGATTGCACATGCGGATTGCACATGCGGACTGTACATGCGGACTGTGCATGCGGATTGTGCATGCGGATTGTACATGCGGATTGTACAGGCGGATTGTACGTGCGGATTGCACGTGCGGATTGTACGTGCGGACTGTACGTGCGGATTGTACGTGCGGATTGTACGTGCGGATTGTACGTGCGGATTGTACGTGCGGACTGTACGTGCGGACTGTACGTGCGGATTGTACGTGCGGATTGTACGTGCGGATTGTACGTGCGGATTGTACGTGCGGATTGTACGTGCGGATTGCACGTGCGGACTGTACGTGCGGATTGTACGTGCGGATTGCACGTGCGGACTGTACGTGCGGACTGTACGTGCAGACTGTACGTGCGGATTGTACGTGCGGATTGTACGTGCGGATTGCACATGCGGATTGCACATGCGGATTCTACATGCGGATTGCACATGCGGATTGCACATGCGGATTGTACATGCGAACTGTACATGCGGATTGTACATGCGGATTGTACATGCGGACTGTACATGCGGATTGTACATGCGGATTGTACATGCGGACTGTACATGCGGACTGTACATGCGGACTGTACATGCGGACTGTGCATGCGGATTGTGAATGCGGATTGTACAGGCGGATTGTACAGGCGGATTGTACAGGCGGATTGTACGTGCGGATTGTACGTGCGGATTGTACATGCGGATTGTACGTGCGGACTGTACGTGCGGACTGTACGTGCGGATTGTACGTGCGGATTGTACGTGCGGATTGCACATGCGGATTGCACATGCGGATTCTACATGCGGATTGCACATGCGGATTGCACATGCGGATTGTACATGCGAACTGTACATGCGGATTGTACATGCGGATTGTACATGCGGACTGTACATGCGGATTGTACATGCGGATTGTACATGCGGATTGCACATGCGGACTGTACATGCGGACTGTACATGCGGACTGTACATGCGGACTGTGCATGCGGATTGTGAATGCGGATTGTACAGGCGGATTGTACAGGCGGATTGTACAGGCGGATTGTACGTGCGGATTGTACGTGCGGATTGTACATGCGGATTGTACGTGCGGACTGTACGTGCGGACTGTACGTGCGGATTGTACGTGCGGACTGTACGTGCGGATTGTACGTGCGGATTGTACGTGCGGATTGTGCATGCGGATTGTACATGGGGATTGTACGTGCGGATCGTACATGCAGATTGTACATTCGGATTGTACATGCGGATTGTACATGCGGATTGTACGTGTGGATTGTACATGCAGATTGTACATTCGGATTGTACATGCGGATTGTACATGCGGATTGTACGTGTGGATTGTACATGCGGATTGCACATGCGGATTGCACATGTGGATTGTGCATGCGGATTGTACATGGGGATTGTACGTGCGGATAACTACTTACAATCCAGTCCCATCTACGTTTGCATTAGTAGTGGTACCCCCACTGGGGATGTTCCTGGTGCTCGCCGACTGACCCGGCCGGGTCATCAGCCTCAGGCTGCAGGGGCATGTCCTCGTCCTCCTTAAACACGCGATGGATTCGGAGGGCGTACCACCTGCGTTCCCCATGGTGCCTGGTGTAGGAGACATAGTCACCAGGGTATAAATTTCGGTCAGGGTGTCCTTGTTCTAGGTGGGACTCGACATCCCGCCTGTTTACAAAAATGTCTCGATCGAATTCTGGGTCCCGAATAAAGCCCCATCCGGCTTCTTGGTTGAACTTGACTATTAGTCCCTCCTCTCGGGGACTAGTCCAAATAGACTCATTTTGGTGTACCTGCGCTCTGGCGACCTTGTTTCTGGCCTCCAATTGCTCCGAGCGCACCTGCCGGGTGCTCCGCTCCTTTGCTAGCTGCAGTAGTTCCCGCCTACAGAATCCCTCCCTCTGCAGGGCTTGGGCCTGGGTCTCCTGTGGAAACCCCATCAGGTCCCCTTCCCGATTGTCCCACCTAAATTCTTCTCCTTCTTGGCGGGCAGCCGGGGGTGCTGGTGCGGGGACTAGAGGGAGCTGTTGCTGGTCCTCGTACTTTGCGGACCAGTCGAAAGAGGGTGCTCCGTACACCCACTTGGGTGCCGGGGCTGGCTGTTCCGGGAGGAAGATGAGCAGGAGGTCCGTGGAGTCGGCACCCGGGGGTGGAGGTTCCGGGCTTAGCAGCTGCTCCAGGGTGTACGTGGCTGGGGACCGAGGGTGCTGTAGGAGGCCCAGGAGCAGGTCGGCGCTTTCAGCGCACAGGGCATTGGAACTTCTCCTACCTGCTCCTGTGCTGGACTCGACCTCCTGGCGTTCATCTGACTCCGCCTGGGCCGGGGTGCCGCTGGTGGCACGTAACACTGGCTGCCGCCGTGCTGTGATCTCCGCCAGCAGCTCCGTTTTTCACTTGGCGATCGTCGCTTGCTGAGCCTTTTCCAGCTGCTGGCTCAGCTCCTGTACTTCACCCTTAACAATTGCTCCCTCCAGGGTGAGAGGGGTCGCCAGCTCCCGCAGGCCAGAGGCGGAGGTTTGGTCCTGATCTCCTTCCATGCTGGCTGCCGGGTGCGGTCTGTCTAGACTGGTTAAGACCACACCCTGTCTCCACTTCTTCTCTCCTCCTCCTCTCCCCTTTCGGGGGCGATTCCATGGCAGCCTGTTGTCGGTCACTCCTAGGAGTGGCCCCCCCACTTTGACAGACACATCTACATATATGGTCACTGTTGCTTGGGGCGGGCCTCGCTTTTGGCGCCATTCTGGGACCCGACCCACGATGGGAGGCGATTCCTTGTTGTCTTTGAGTACGCACATAATGGCTCCCGTTCTTCTGGGTCGGGCGCCAAATTCAGTGAAGTAAAAGAAAAACAGTCTTTAGGCGCACAGTACCCGGTGATAACGGGCACGAAATCCTGTTAGTGACGCCAGGAAGAGTGTGACTCGCCCAGGGGGGATATATGGGGGAAACTCGGTACCCGGGCCTTTACCTTCTTTGTAGGATGTCACGGCAGTCGGCTCCCAGGCCCGTCCTCTGGGGTCACTCTTTAAAAGGGGTTTTAGTGTTTTTGTTAACAGTTTGTCTTGTGACGCCACCTGTGGTTTCTGGTAATAGTTACCCACGCTGCTGCAGACCTCCGGGGGTGATGGGATGGCAGCTGGGATGTTTCTGCTCCCCACAGGCGGAGCGGGCCCCCGGGGCAGAGTTGATAGATGGGATTCAGGTGAGAGGTGGCCCGGGCGGGTCAGGGGGAATGACGGACACGCACACAGGGGATTCGCTTCAGTACCTTTACTGGTGTAACAGCAGGTATGGTCCAGGGTACTTGCTAGGAAGGGTGCACTTCAGGACTCTCCCCAGTGAGCGGGTATAAGGCCTCCTGATCCTTTTCTTCCCCTCTCTAAGCTTCTGGCCCGCCTGGAACTTGGCCTAGCTTCTGTGTTGTGTTGCTCTCTCACCTGACCGCTTGATAGTAGGATTTTTCTTTGGCAGCCACTATCCCTGGACACCGGGGCCTTCATGGTTCCTAGTCCTGTTACTGATGGTAGCTTCAGGATGACCAGGGGTCTGGAAGCCTCCTGGTATGCCAGTTGTCCCTACTGGGTGTAGAGAACCCTGTAGGCGCGGACCCGGTGTCCGGACTGTGTCTTGGGGTGAGCCTGTGATGCTCCTCTGCCCCCTCAACTCCTCTCTCCTCCGCTGGGCCTCATTCACCAGGCCCGCTCTGGAGCAGAGCTCCTGCAGAGCACCTGCTCCTCTCTCTAGACTCACTACTTTACACTCTCCTTCTCCCCTCTCTAACTAAGATGGCTCCCCTATTTATACTCCTAACAAATGCTCCCCTAAACTCCTTCCTCCACCCACACCCACTACTTGGTTCCCCCTCACTCTGGTTCCCCCCCACTCCAGCCAGGGACAGGGCTCAGCAGAACACAGTGCATCTTGCCCACCCAGCCAGCCTGGAGCAGTGTAGTGTTGGATGCAGGTGTTGGGGTCCCAGGCTGTACCCTTTCCTTACCAGAGAGTGAGGCACCACGGATGCAGGGGCGCCACACACCTGCAGAGTGACTGTGTGCACAGGAGCCAGTGTAAGTGCACCTACAGAGTGACTGTGTGCTGAGGAGCCGGTGTAAGTGCACCTGCAGAGTGACTGTGTGCAGAGGATCTGGTGTAAGTGCACCTATAGAGTGACTGTGTGCAGAGGAGCTGGTGTAAGTGCACCTACAGAGTGATTGTGTGCAGAGGAGCTGGTGTTCGTGCACATACAGAGTGATTGTGTGCAGAGGAGCCGGTGAAAGTACACCTACAGAGTGACTGTGTGCAGAGGAGCTGGTGTTCGTGCACATACAGAGTGACTGTGTGCAGAGGAGCTGGTGTAAGTGCACCTACAGAGTGACTGTGTGCAAAGAATCCGGTGTAAGTGCACCTACAGAGTGACTGTGTGCAGAGGAGCCAGTGTAAGTGCACCTACAGAGTGACTTTGTGCAGAGGAGCCGGTGTAAGTGCACCTACAGAGTGACTGTGTGCAGAGGAGCCGGTGTAAGTGCACCTACAGAGTGACTGTGTGCAAAGGATCCGGTGTAAGTGCACCTACAGAGTGACTGTGTGCAGAGGAGCCGGTGTAACTGCACCTACAGAGTGACTTATATCGTGCAGAGGATCCGGTGTAAGTGCACCTACACAGTGACTTATATCGTGCAGAGGAGCCGGTGTAAGTGCACCTGCAGAGTGACTGTGTGCAGGGGATCTGGTGTAAATGCACCTACAGAGTGATTGTGTGCAGAGGAGCCGGTGTAATTGCACCTACAGAGTGACTATGTGCAGAGGAGCCGGTGTAATTGCACCTACAGAGTGACTGAGTGCAGAGGAGCCAGTGTAAGTGCACCTACAGAGTAACTGTGTGCAGAGGCGCCGGTGTAATTGCACCTACAGAGTGACTGTGTGCAGAGGAGCCGGTGTAATTGCACCTACAGAGTGACTGTGTGCAGAGGAGCCGGTGTAAGTGCACCTACAGAGTGACTGTGTGCAGAGGAGCCGGTGTAATTGCACCTACAGAGTGACTTTTATCGTGCAGAGGAGCCGGTGTAAGTGCACCTACAGAGTGACTGTGTGCAGAGGATCTGGTGCAACTGCACATACAGAGTGACTGTGTGCAGAGGAGCCGGTGTAAGTGCACCTACAGAGTGACTGTGTGCAGAGGAGCCGGTGTAAGTGCACCTACAGAGTGACTGTGTGCAGAGGAGCCGGTGTAAGTGCACCTACAGAGTGACTGTGTGCAGAGGAGCCGGTGTAAGTGCACCTACAGAGTGACTGTGTGCAGAAGAGCCGGTGTAAGTGCACCTACAGAGTGACTATGTGCAGAGGATCTGGTGTAAGTGCACCTACAGAGTGACTGTGTGCAGAGGAGCCGGTGTAAGTGCACCTACAGAGTGACTGTGTGCAGAAGAGCCGGTGTAAGTGCACCTACAGAGTGACTATGTGCAGAGGAGCCGGTGTAAGTGCACCTACAGAGTGACTGTGTGCAGAAGAGCCGGTGTAAGTGCACCTACAGAGTGACTATGTGCAGAGGATCTGGTGTAAGTGCACCTACAGAGTGACTGTGTGCAGAGGAGCCGGTGTAAGTGCACCTACAGAGTGACTGTGTGCAGAAGAGCCGGTGTAAGTGCACCTACAGAGTGACTATGTGCAGAGGATCTGGTGTAAGTGCACCTACAGAGTGACTGTGTGCAGAGGAGCCGGTGTAAGTGCACCTACAGAGTGACTGTGTGCAGAAGAGCCGGTGTAAGTGCACCTACAGAGTGACTGTGTGCAGAGGAGCCGGTGTAAGTGCACCTACAGAGTGACTATGTGCAGAGGAGCCGGTGTAAGTGCACCTACAGAGTGACTGTGTGCAGAGGAGCCGGTGTAAGTGCACCTACAGAGTGACTGTGTGCAGAAGAGCCGGTGTAAGTGCACCTACAGAGTGACTATGTGCAGAGGATCTGGTGTAACTGCACCTACAGAGTGACTTATATCGTGCAGAGGATCCGGTGTAAGTGCACCTACACAGTGACTTATATCGTGCAGAGGAGCCGGTGTAAGTGCACCTGCAGAGTGACTGTGTGCAGAGGATCTGGTGTAAATGCACCTACAGAGTGATTGTGTGCAGAGGAGCCGGTGTAATTGCACCTACAGAGTGACTATGTGCAGAGGAGCCGGTGTAATTGCACCTACAGAGTGACTGAGTGCAGAGGAGCCAGTGTAAGTGCACCTACAGAGTAACTGTGTGCAGAGGAGCCGGTGTAATTGCACCTACAGAGTGACTGTGTGCAGAGGAGCCGGTGTAATTGCACCTACAGAGTGACTGTGTGCAGAGGAGCCGGTGTAATTGCACCTACAGAGTGACTTTTATCGTGCAGAGGAGCCGGTGTAAGTGCACCTACAGAGTGACTGTGTGCAGAGGATCTGGTGCAACTGCACATACAGAGTGACTGTGTGCAGAGGAGCCGGTGTAAGTGCACCTACAGAGTGACTGTGTGCAGAGGAGCCGGTGTAAGTGCACCTACAGAGTGACTGTGTGCAGAGGAGCCGGTGTAAGTGCACCTACAGAGTGACTGTGTGCAGAGGAGCCGGTGTAAGTGCACCTACAGAGTGACTGTGTGCAGAGGAGCCGGTGTAAGTGCACCTACAGAGTGACTTATATCGTGCAGAGGAGCCGGTGTAAGTGTACCTACAGAGTGACTGAGTGCAGAGGAGCTGTTGTAAGTGCACCTACAGAGTGACTGTGTGCAGAGGAGCCGGTGTAAGTGCACCTACAGAGTGACTGTGTGCAGAGGAGCCGGTGTAACCTACAGACTGACTGTGTGCAGAGGAGCCGGTGTAAGTGCACATACAGAGTGACTGAGTGCAGAGGAGCTGATGTAAGTGCACCTACAGAGTGACTGTGTGCAGAGGAGCTGGTGTAAGTGCACCTACAGAGTGACTGAGTGCAGAGAAGCCGGTGTAAGTGCACCTACAGAGTGACTGTGTACAAAGGAGCTGGTGTAAGTGCACCTACAGAGTGATTGTGCGCAGAGGAGTTGGTGTAAGTGCACCTACAGAGTGATTGTGTGCAGAGGAGCCGGTGTAAGTGCACCTACAGAGTGACTGTGTGCAGAGGAGCTGGTGTAAGTGCACCTACAGAGTGACTGTGTGCAGAGGAGCTGGTGTAAGTGCACCTACAGAGTGACTGTGTACAAAGGAGCTGGTGTAAGTGCACCTACAGAGTGATTGTGTGCAGAGGAGCCGGTGTAAGTGCACCTACAGAGTGATTGTGTGCAGAGGAGCCGGTGTAAGTGCACCTACAGAGTGACTGTGTGCAGAGGAGCTGGTGTAAGTGCACCTACAGAGTGATTGTGTGCAGAGGAGCCGGTGTAAGTGCACCTACAGAGTGATTGTGTGCAGAGGAGCCGGTGTAAGTGCACCTACAGAGTGACTGTGTGCAGAGGAGCTGGTGTAAGTGCACATACAGAGTGATTGTGTGCAGAGGAGCCGGTGTAAGTGCACCTACAGAGTGACTGTGTACAGAGGAGCTGGTGTAAGTGCACCTACAGAGTGATTGTGTGCAGAGGAGCCAGTGTAACCTACAGAGTGATAATGATGGATAATAGATATATGGATGATAATAGATATATGGATGGATAATAGATATATGGATGATAATAGATAGATGGATGATAATAGATAGATATATGGATGGATAATAGATAGATGGATGATAATAGATATATGGATGATAATAGATATATGGATGGATAATAGATATATGGATGATAATAGATATATGGATGGATAATAGATATATGGATGGATAATAGATAGATATATGGATGGATAATAGATATATGGATGATAATAGATATATGGATGGATAATAGATAGATATATGGATGATAATAGATATATGGATGGATAATAGATAGATGGATGATAATAGATAGATGGATGATAATAGATAGATATATGGATGGATAATAGATAGATGGATGGATAATAGATATATGGATGATAATAGATATATGGATGGATAATAGATATATGGATGATAATAGATATATGGATGGATAATAGATATATGGATGGATAATAGATAGATATATGGATGGATAATAGATATATGGATGATAATAGATATATGGATGATAATAGATATATGGATGATAATAGATATATGGATGGATAATAGATAGATATATGGATGATAATAGATATATGGATGATAATAGATATATGGATGGATAATAGATAGATATATGGATGGATAATAGATATATGGATGATAATAGATAGATGGATGATAATAGATATATGGATGGATAATAGATATATGGATGATAATAGATATATGGATGATAATAGATATATGGATGATAATAGATAGATGGATGATAATAGATAGATGGATGATAATAGATATATGGATGGATAATAGATATATGGATGATAATAGATATATGGATGATAATAGATATATGGATGGATAATAGATAGATATATGGATGATAATAGATATATGGATGATAATAGATATATGGATGGATAATAGATATATGGATGGATAATAGATATATGGATGGATAATAGATATATGGATGATAATAGATATATGGATGATAATAGATAGATGGATGATAATAGATAGATGGATGATAATAGATATATGGATGGATAATAGATATATGGATGATAATAGATATATGGATGATAATAGATATATGGATGGATAATAGATAGATATATGGATGATAATAGATATATGGATGATAATAGATATATGGATGGATAATAGATATATGGATGGATAATAGATAGATATATGGATGGATAATAGATATATGGATGATAATAGATAGATGGATGATAATAGATATATGGATGGATAATAGATATATGGATGGATAATAGATATATGGATGGATAATAGATAGATGGATGGATAATAGATATATGGATGGATAATAGATAGATATATGGATGGATAATAGATATATGGATGATAATAGATATATGGATGATAATAGATATATGGATGGATAATAGATATATCGATGATAATAGATATATGGATGATAATAGATATATGGATGGATAATAGATAGATATATGGATGATAATAGATATATGGATGGATAATAGATATATGGATGGATAATAGATATATGGATGGATAATAGATAGATGGATGGATAATAGATATATGGATGATAATAGATATATGGATGGATAATAGATATATGGATGATAATAGATATATGGATGATAATAGATAGATGGATGATAATAGATATATGGATGGATAATAGATATATGGATGGATAATAGATAGATGGATGATAATAGATAGATGGATGATAATAGATATATGGATGGATAATAGATATATGGATGGATAATAGATAGATGGATGGATAATAGATATATGGATGATAATAGATATATGGATGGATAATAGATATATGGATGATAATAGATATATGGATGATAATAGATGGATGGATAATAATAGATATATGGATGGATAATAGATATATGGATGATAATAGATAGATGGATGATAATAGATATATGGATGATAATAGATAGATGGATGATAATAGATAGATGGATGATAATAGATAGATGGATGATAATAGATATATGGATGGATAATAGATAGATATATGGATGGATAATAGATATATGGATGATAATAGATAGATGGATGATAATAGATATATGGATGATAATAGATAGATGGATGATAATAGATAGATGGATGGATAATAGATATATGGATGATAATAGATAGATGGATGGATAATAGATAGATGGATGATAATAGATATATGGATGATAATAGATATTTGGATGATAATAGATATATGGATGATAATAGATATATGGATGATAATAGATATATGGATGGATAATAGATATATGGATGATAATAGATATATGGATGGATAATAGATAGATGGATGGATAATAGATATATGGATGATAATAGATATATGGATGGATAATAGATATATGGATGATAATAGATATATGGATGGATAATAGATATATGGATGGATAATAGATAGATATATGGATGGATAATAGATATATGGATGATAATAGATATATGGATGGATAATAGATAGATGGATGATAATAGATATATGGATGATAATAGATATATGGATGGATAATAGATAGATATATGGATGATAATAAATATATGGATGGATAATAGATATATGGATGGATAATAGATATATGGATGATAATAGATAGATGGATGGATAATAGATAGATGGATGATAATAGATAGATGGATGGATAATAGATATATGGATGATAATAGATATATGGATGGATAATAGATATATGGATGGATAATAGATAGATGGATGGATAATAGATAGATGGATGATAATAGATAGATGGATGATAATAGATATATGGATGATAATAGATAGATGGATGGATAATAGATAGATATATGGATGATAATAAATATATGGATGGATAATAGATATATGGATGGATAATAGATATATGGATGATAATAGATATATGGATGGATAATAGATATATGGATGATAATAGATATATGGATGGATAATAGATATATGGATGGATAATAGATATATGGATGATAATAGATAGATGGATGATAATAGATAGATGGATGATAATAGATATATGGATGATAATAGATAGATGGATGGATAATAGATAGATATATGGATGATAATAGATATATGGATGATAATAGATATATGGATGGATAATAGATATATGGATGGATAATAGATAGATATATGGATGGATAATAGATATATGGATGGATAATAGATATATGGATGGATAATAGATATATGGATGATAATAGATAGATATATGGATGATAATAGATATATGGATGGATAATAGATATATGGATGATAATAGATATATGGATGGATAATAGATATATGGATGGATAATAGATAGATATATGGATGGATAATAGATAGATATATGGATGGATAATAGATATATGGATGGATAATAGATATATGAATGGATAATAGATAGATGGATGATAATAGATAGATGGATGATAATAGATAGATGGATGATAATAGATAGATATATGGATGGATAATAGATATATGGATGGATAATAGATATATGGATGATAATAGATAGATGGATGGATAATAGATATATGGATGATAATAGATATATGGATGGATAATAGATATATGGATGGATAATAGATAGATATATGGATGGATAATAGATATATGGATGGATAATAGATATATGGATGATAATAGATATATGGATGATAATAGATAGATGGATGATAATAGATAGATGGATGATAATAGATATATGGATGATAATAGATAGATATATGGATGATAATAGATATATGGATGATAATAGATAGATATATGGATGATAATAGATTATTATTATTATTATTATTATTTATTATTATAGCGCCATTTATTCCATGGCGCTTTACATGTGAAAAAGGGGGTATAATACAAGAACAATTTCAATAATCTTGAACACAATGTGACAGCAACTGGTACAGGCGGAGCGAGGACCCTGCCCGCGAGGGCTCACAATCTACAGGGGATGGGTGAGGGTAGAGCTGGTCGTGCAGCGGTATGGTGCAGTGGTGTTTACTGCAGGTTGTAGGCTTGTCGGAAGAGGTGGGTCTTCAGGTTCCTTCTGAAGGTTTCCACGGTCGGCGAGAGTCTGATATGTTGGGGTAGAGAGTTCCAGAGTAGGGGGGAAGCACGGGAGAAATCTTGTATACGGTTGTGGGAGGAGGAGATAAGAGGGGAGTAGAGCAGGAGATCTTGTGAAGATCGGAGGTTGCGTGCAGGTAAGTACTGGGAGACTAGGTCAGAGATATATGGAGGAGACAGGTTGTAAATGGCTTTGTATGTCATGGTTAGGGTTTTGAACTGGAGTCTCTGAGCAATGGGGAGCCAGTGAAGAGATTGACAGAGAGGAGAGGCCGGGGAATAGCGTGAGGGGGCAGGTTGATTAGTCGAGCAGCAGAGTTTAGGATAGATTGGAGGGGTGCGAGAGTGTTAGAGGGGAGGCCACAGAGCAGGAGGTTGCAGTAGTCAAGGCGGGAGATGATGAGGGCGTGCACTAGTGTTTTTGCAGATTCATGGTTTAGGAATGTGCGGATCCGGGAGATATTTTTGAGTTGGAGTCGGCAGGAAGTGGAAAGGGCTTGGATATGTGGTTTGAAGGAGAGTTCCGAGTCCAGGGTTACCCCGAGGCAGCGAGCTTGAGGGACTGGGGAGAGTGGGCAGCCATTGACTATGATGGATAGGTCAATTGGGAGGGTTGAATGAGATGGCGGAAAGATGATGAATTCTGTTTTGTCCATGTTAAGTTTTAGAAATCTGGCAGAGAAGAAGGATGAAATAGCAGACAGACATTGTGGGATTCTGGTTAATACAGAGGTGATATCGGGTCCAGAGAGGTAGATCTGTTTGTCATCAGCATAGAGGTGATAATGAAAGCCATGAGACTCTATGAGCTGTCCCAGGCCTAAGGTGTAGATGGAGAAGAGCAGGGGTCCTAGAACTGAACCTTGGGGGACACCGACAGATAGGGGGCGAGATGAAGAGGTGGTGTGTGAGTGGGAGACGCTGAATGTCCGGTCTGTTAGGTATGAGGAGATCCAGGATAGGGCCAAGTCTGTGATGCCGAGAGATGAGAGAGTCTGTAGTAAGAGGGAATGGTCCACTGTGTCAAAGGCAGATGACAGGTCTAGGAGGAGGAGGACAGAGTAGTGTCGCTTAGATTTGGCGGTTAGTAGGTCGTTTGTGACTTTAGTCAGTGCAGTTTCAGTAGAATGGTGCGGTCGGAAACCAGATTGTAGGCGGTCAAAGAGGGAGCAGGAGGAGAGGTGGGAGGACAGTTCAGAATGGACATGTTGTTCCAGTAGTTTTGAGGCATAGGGGAGAAGTGATATGGGGCGATAGCTAGACACAGAGGATGGGTCAAGGGAGGGCTTTTTGAGGATGGGTGTGATTGAGGCATGTTTGAAACATGAGGGGAAGACACCAGTTGTTAGTGACAGGTTGAAGAGGTGGGCTAGGGCTGGGATGAAGATAGTGGTAAGGTTTGGGATGAGGTGGGACGGGATTGGGTCAAGTTTACAGGTGGTGAGGTGTGATTTGGAGAGTAAGGAGGAAAGTTGATCTTCAGAAATGGTGGAGAATGTAGTTTTGGAGGAGGAGGGTTGAGTAGGTGTGAGGAGGGGCTGTGGGGGCTTTAGGCAAAAACTTTGTCTGATGGTGTCAATCTTCTGCTTGAAGAATGAGGCAAAGTCTTCGGCTGAAATAAGAGGAGAGGGAGGAGGCACTGGGGGACGGAGGAGAGAATTGAAGGTGTTGAATAGTTGTTTGGGGTTGTGGAACAGGGAGGATATGAGAGATGTGAAGTATGTTTGTTTTGCTGCAGTGAGTGTGGACTTGAAGGTAGTGAGGGACTGTTTGAATGCGATGAAGTGCTCATGGGAGTGGGACCTTTTCCATCTACGTTCAGCAGCCCTGGAGGCCCGTCGCAGTTCTTTAGTTAGGCTGGTGTGCCAGGGTTGTCTGTTGATTGTGCGAGTCTTGGTATGCATGAGGGGGGCGACCGAATCGAGAGCTGCAGCTGTTGTGGTGTTGTATAAAGTGGCAGCAGCATCTGCATCATGTAAGGAACTAATGTCTGTAAGAGGGAGGAGGGATTCAGAGAGAGAGTGTAGGTCAAGGTGTTTGAGATTTCTACGAGGGTATTCAAGTTTGTGGAGTGGGGATTGTTGCCCCGGGGAGGAGAGAGAAGAGAATGTGAGTAGGTTGTGGTCAGAGAGAGGGAGAGGTGAGTTAGAGAGGTTAGATAGGGAACAGAGGCGGGTGAAGATGAGGTCCAGCATGTGGCCGTCTTTGTGGGTGGGTGTAGAAGACCACTGGGTAAGACCAAAGGAGGAAGTGAGGGATAGAAGCTTAGAGGCAGCTGAGAGGGAAGTATCAATGGGGATGTTAAAGTCGCCCATGAGGATAGTGGGGATGTCAACAGAGAGGAAATGAAGTAGCCAGGTGGTGAAGTGGTCAAAGAAAGTGGTGGCTGATCCTGGGGGGCGGTAGATGACAACCAGTTGGAGGTTGGAGGGGGAGTAGATGCGCACACAGTGCACTTCAAAAGACGGGAGAGTAATTGCGGGCGGCAGTGGGATCTGGGTGAAGGAGTAGTTTTCTGAGAGGAGGAAACCTATTCCTCCACCGTGCTTGCCGTTGGGGCGGGGGGTATGGGAGAGGTGGAATCCGCCATACGAAAGTGCAGCAGGAGAGGTTGTGTCGGAGGGGGTGAGCCAGGTTTCAGTGATTCCGAGGAAGGAAAGCTTGTTAGTGATGAAGAGATCGTGAATGTAGGAAAGTTTATTGCAGACAGAGCGAGCGCTCCATAGAGCTCCTGTTAGTGGAACTGGGGAAGCGGGGGCTGGGCGGATGGGTGTAAGGTTAGAAGGGTTACGAGAGTTTGGGATAGATCGGGGGTAGGAGGTGGAAGTGAATGTAGGGATGTGGTGAGGAGGGCCAGGATTTGGAGAGATGTCGCCGGCAGTAAGGAGGAGCAGAGAAAGCGTTATTAGGTGGGAGCAGGAGAGGGCATGAGGTGGCTGTCTGTGTTTGGAGACAAAGGATTGTATGTTGTGGAATAGCTCTGAGGAGGAGGTGAGATGGGTGGGGAGAATGGAGGGAGAGATGAAGAGTTCCTTTCCAGGTGTAGGGATTAGGGGTGGTTGAAAGAAGTGAAGGATTAAGGGGGTGAGAGTGAAAACAAACACAAACATTGTTTACTGTGACTTAGTATCCAGGTACCTTCAGTTCACTTCAGGTTCAATTCAGGATTAATTCAAATTTCAGGCACTTCAGCTCATGGACACTTAAACTGAGGGACACAGACTCCTAGTTCTCAATATATGACCTACAGAATGCATTCAGCTGTGAACCAGAGGGGAGTGGTCTGTGCTCATCTTGATCAGCTGATTAAGGCTGAACCAGATGCTGGATACTCAAAGGTTCAGTAAACAGGGTCATAAATGAAAGTGGGGGGTGGGTGGTGTAAGTTGGGTCACGTACCATTAGTATATAGTAGAAGCAGAGAGATATAGGGAAGGCTGCATGGAAATCAGGATGGAAAAGTTGGGTCACGTACCTGTAAGAGGAATGGATAAACAGAGATAGATAGATAGATATATGGATGGATAATAGATAGATGGATGATAATAGATAGATGGATGATAATAGATAGATGGATGATAATAGATAGATGGATGATAATAGATAGATGGATGGATAATAGATAGATGGATGATAATAGATAGATGGATGATAATAGATAGATGGATGATAATAGATAGATGGATGATAATAGATAGATGGATGATAATAGATAGATGGATGATAATAGATAGATGGATGATAATAGATAGATGGATGATAATAGATAGATGGATGGATAATAGATACATGGATGATAATAGATAGATGGATGATAATAGATAGATGGATGATAATAGATATATGGATGATAATAGATATATGGATGGATAATAGATATATGGATGATAATAGATAGATGGATGATAATAGATAGATGGATGATAATAGATAGATGGATGATAATAGATAGATGGATGGATAATAGATAGATGGATGGATAATAGATAGATGGATGATAATAGATAGATGGATGATAATAGATAGATGGATGGATAATAGATAGATGGATGATAATAGATATATGGATGGATAATAGATATATGGATGGATAATAGATAGATGGATGATAATAGATAGATGGATGGATAATAGATAGATGGATGGATAATAGATAGATGGATGATAATAGATAGATATATGGATGATAATAGATAGATGGATGGATAATAGATAGATGGATGATAATAGATAGATGGATGATAATAGATAGATGGATAATAATAGATAGATGGATGATAATAGATAGATGGATGATAATAGATAGATGGATGGATAATAGATAGATGGATGATAATAGATAGATGGATGATAATAGATAGATGGATGATAATAGATAGATGGATGATAATAGATAGATGGATGGATAATAGATAGATGGATGATAATAGATAGATGGATGATAATAGATATATGGATGATAATAGATAGATGGATGGATAATAGATATATGGATGGATAATAGATATATGGATGATAATAGATAGATGGATGATAATAGATAGATGGATGATAATAGATAGATATATGGATGATAATAGATAGATGGATGATAATAGATAGATGGATGGATAATAGATAGATGGATGATAATAGATAGATGGATGGATAATAGATAGATGGATGGATAATAGATATATGGATGGATAATAGATATATGGATGATAATAGATAGATGGATGATAATAGATAGATGGATGGATAATAGATAGATGGATGGATAATAGATAGATGGATGATAATAGATAGATGGATGGATAATAGATAGATGGATGGATAATAGATAGATGGATGATAATAGATAGATGGATGATAATAGATAGATGGATGATAATAGATAGATGGATGGATAATAGATAGATGGATGGATAATAGATATATGGATGATAATAGATAGATGGATGGATAATAGATAGATGGATGATAATAGATAGATGGATGGATAATAGATGGATGGATAATAGATAGATGGATGATAATAGATAGATGGATGATAATAGATAGATGGATGATAATAGATAGATGGATGGATAATAGATAGATGGATGATAATAGATAGATGGATGGATAATAGATAGATGGATGGATAATAGATAGATGGATGGATAATAGATAGATGGATGATAATAGATAGATGGATGATAATAGATAGATGGATGGATAATAGATAGATGGATGGATAATAGATAGATGGATGGATAATAGATAGATGGATGATAATAGATAGATGGATGATAATAGATAGATGGATGATAATAGATAGATGGATGATAATAGATATATGGATGATAATAGATAGATGGATGGATAATAGATAGATGGATGATAATAGATAGATGGATGATAATAGATAGATGGATGATAATAGATAGATGGATGGATAATAGATAGATGGATGATAATAGATAGATGGATGATAATAGATAGATGGATGGATAATAGATAGATGGATGGATAATAGATAGATATATGGATGATAATAGATATATGGATGATAATAGATATATGGATGATAATAGATAGATGGATGATAATAGATAGATGGATGATAATAGATAGATGGATGATAATAGATATATGGATGATAATAGATAGATGGATGGATAATAGATAGATGGATGATAATAGATAGATGGATGATAATAGATAGATGGATGGATAATAGATAGATGGATGGATAATAGATAGATATATGGATGATAATAGATAGATGGATGATAATAGATATATGGATGATAATAGATAGATGGATGATAATAGATAGATGGATGATAATAGATAGATGGATGATAATAGATATATGGATGATAATAGATGGATGGATGGATAATAGATATATGGATGATAATAGATAGATGGATGGATAATAGATAGATGGATGATAATAGATATATGGATGGATAATAGATATATGGATGATAATAGATATATGGATGATAATAGATATATGGATGGATAATAATAGATAGATGGATGATAATAGATAGATGGATGATAATAGATAGATGGATGGATAATAGATAGATGGATGGATAATAGATAGATGGATGATAATAGATAGATGGATGGATAATAGATAGATGGATGATAATAGATAGATGGATGATAATAGATAGATGGATGGATAATAGATAGATGGATGATAATAGATAGATGGATGATAATAGATAGATGGATGATAATAGATATATGGATGATAATAGATATATGAGATGGATAATAGATATATGGATGATAATAGATATATGGATGGATAATAGATATATGGATGGATAATAGATAGATATATGGATGGATAATAGATATATGGATGATAATAGATAGATGGATGATAATAGATATATGGATGATAATAGATATATGGATGGATAATAGATGATAGATGGATGATAATAGATAGATGGATGATAATAGATATATGGATGGATAATAGATAGATGGATGGATAATAGATAGATGGATGATAATAGATAGATGGATGATAATAGATAGATGGATGATAATAGATAGATGGATGATAATAGATATATGGATGGATAATAGATATATGGATGGATAATAGATAGATGGATGATAATAGATAGATGGATGGATAATAGATAGATGGATGGATAATAGATAGATATATGGATGATAATAGATAGATGGATGGATAATAGATAGATGGATGATAATAGATAGATGGATGATAATAGATAGATGGATAATAATAGATAGATGGATGATAATAGATAGATGGATGATAATAGATAGATGGATGGATAATAGATAGATGGATGATAATAGATAGATGGATGATAATAGATAGATGGATGATAATAGATAGATGGATGATAATAGATAGATGGATGGATAATAGATAGATGGATGATAATAGATAGATGGATGATAATAGATATATGGATGATAATAGATAGATGGATGGATAATAGATATATGGATGGATAATAGATAGATGGATGATAATAGATAGATGGATGGATAATAGATATATGGATGATAATAGATAGATGGATGATAATAGATAGATGGATGGATAATAGATAGATGGATGATAATAGATAGATGGATGGATAATAGATAGATGGATGGATAATAGATATATGGATGGATAATAGATATATGGATGGATAATAGAATGGATGATAATAGATAGATGGATGGATAATAGATAGATGGATGGATAATAGATAGATGGATGGATAATAGATAGATGGATGGATAATAGATAGAATGGATGGATAATAGATAGATGGATGATAATAGATAGATGGATGATAATAGATAGATGGATGATAATAGATAGATGGATGGATAATAGATAGATGGATGGATAATAGATATATGGATGATAATAGATAGATGGATGGATAATAGATAGATGGATGATAATAGATAGATGGATGATAATATAGATAGATGGATAATAGATAGATGGATGATAATAGATAGATGGATGATAATAGATAGATGGATGATAATAGATAGATGGATGGATAATAGAT